>NC_056735.1:1280355297-1280485297 GCF_019279795.1 Protopterus annectens
GCACCTCAAATACAGAGGTCAGATGGCATTCAGCAGTGGTCCTGGGGCCCTTCCTGATTGCGGCACTTCCTGCAAAGCACACCAAGGCATGTGGTCATATCCCATCTGCAGGCCCTAAAGGCACATGTAGGCAATAGTGACAAATTCTATTGATACCTCCAATATCTGTGGAAAGACAAAATGTTGCTACACTGCTCTATAGCCAGGATGGAGCAACACTGCTCCATCTGAATCTGAGATTTGATTTTAGGATAGCGTTCCTTTTCAGCAAGCTGGTATGGGCTTTCCAAGGGAGTCCAAGCAGCATCATGATTCTTCTATATCTTGTACACACTCTCCTTAACTCCTTTTTCATAATCTGCTTGGCATTGTTGTGGTGGAGGGGTTTGTATGCTCTCTAATCCACAGAGAAAGTGTGTCCAGACAAGCAGTAATCTAAAACGCCCCCATGATGGTTCAATTAAAGAATCAAAGAACCTGTTACAGAACGGGGATACTGGGAATCATCTCTGGATCCAGACCTAGGGTGGGGTTTGCTGGTGAGCATCTTGTTGCTGGGTGAAACTCACAGTGCACCTTGGGTAGGCCTAAAATATCCTCCTGGAGCTGTTTTGTGGGCCTACCACACATAATGTTAAAAGTGGGGTTCAGATGTGATGACATGCAAATTGTTAAATTATGATTTCAGTGAATGTTATTTTAATTGTAGTGAATCCTTTGTATTTACTAATGTTACATTATTTCATAAAAAATGTTTACTAAATAATATGTTTCAAGCATATAAATGCTATCTTAGGAAATGGCCTTGTAGTAAGAACATAACCACATCCTCATTTCAAAATAACTTGGACAATTTTTATAGTCAGAATTCTAAGCACAAATAAGGTCTGAAATACTGTGTGGTTGAGACATTTTTGTTAATATCTATCATTTCATGAATAAATGCTGAGACATTCAAAAATGGTGAAAACAAGTGGGGTTCTGTTTGCATAGAAGGAAAATATATGCTGTTGCAGCAAAGATTTCAAGCCTGTGGGTTGTGATGGGTATTGACATGCATGTAGAAACATATTGGCCTAAGTGCTGTCACTGCAAAACAGTTTTGCAAAGAATGCAGAAAAAAGGTAGTGCGTAAGCAAACAGTGTAAAAGTAAAAACCACTATGGAACTGATAAGATACATATATTCAAAAGACTGGTAGGCAACAATATCAAGGCCGATAAGTCACAGTGGGAAAGCTTATAAGCTGTTAATGTATACTACATTAATTTCTTCTGACCAGAATTGTCGGGTGGAATTCATTATCTTCCAGATAAACAAAAATGGTACAGTAAGACATACATTTGTTGCCAAACCTGCCCTACTTCCCTTATCCACTCTTATTATTATATGAATACATCCACAAATCTACAAAAACTATTATAGCTCTAACCATTGAAAAACTGCTGTATTTCCCTTCAGAAAAAGCAGATCAGCACATTTCTTCAACAGGTGCATGGTCAGACTTAGGCAAAGGTGAACTAGGCAACCATTCATGGCTCCATTCATCTAAGAGTGCCTTTCCACATTTTATTTACTTGTTTTTTAATTAATTGAAGTATGTATGTATGTATGTATGTATGTATTTATTTATTTATTTATTCTATAAGTGAAAACTCATTGTCTGTGAAAGCTGCCAACACACACCTGTTCAAGGCAGCCATAGCTGTGGTGCAATCCATCATACATGGTGCACACCAGTTAGTGAATATGTGAACTAAGGCCAGTTTTGGCTCTTTTTTTTCTTTCTGCCTGAATGCTTGACTCCTCTAAACCTGTACAAGAAAATAGTCTAGACGATGAATCCAAGAGCATTGGACATAAACCTCTACATCATCAGATGGATAGCCAGATGGCTCACTGATAGGATATATGATGTTAGAGTGGGGGAATCCACATCCAACAAGAGGCCAGTCACCAGGGAATTACCACAGGGTTCAGTGATGGGCCCCCTCTTGTTTGGGATATACTTCTCAGATGTCAAGGCAACTGTAGATGGCCTTTGGATGATCAAGTTTGATGATGACTGCAAATTGGGGACAATCATCGACTCCCCAAATTATGTTGATATTCTAGAGAAAAGTCTGATGCAGACTAATGATTTGTGTCAGAGCCATGGCCTCAAAGTAAATGTGAAGAAGTGCATAATAATATCCTTTAGGAAGGAAATCAAATACCCTGCAAATTACAAAATTGATAGCACCTCCCCCAAAGACTGGATCCAATGGTAAGAGATCTGGGTACTCAGACAGATAGTAATTGGAATTTTGACCATGTGTCCACAGTGATGAAGAAATTATTCTATGTGGCTCAGTTTATAAGTAAGGGCATAGCATCCAGTTCTAAGAATGACATAGTACCACTGTGGGTCCTCATAAGACCAATAATCGAGTACAAAGCACCCTTTCGTATGTACCTCATCAGGAGCCTGCAAAAGGTGAGCATCCTCAGAGCTTTCGAACCAAAAAAAAAAATACAGGGTATACCCACCATGTCTTACATATATGAATTAAATGTCCTATCACTGTATAATACAGGGTATACCCACCATGTCGTACATATATGAATTAAATGTCCTATCACTGTATAATACAGGGTATACCCACCATGTCTTACATATATGAATTAAATGTCCTATCACTGTATAATGCAGGGTATACCCACCATGTCTTACATATATGAATTAAATGTCCTATCACTGTATAATACAGGGTATACCCACCATGTCGTACATATATGAATTAAATGTCCTATCACTGTATAATACAGGGTATACCCACCATGTCGTACATATATGAATTAAATGTCCTATCACTGTATAATACAGGGTATACCCACCATGTCTTACATATATGAATTAAATGTCCTATCACTGTATAATACAGGGTATACCCACCATGTCTTACATATATGAATTAAATGTCCTATCACTGTATAATACAGGGTATACCCACCATGTCTTACATATATGAATTAAATGTCCTATCACTGTATAATACAGGGTATACCCACCATGTCTTACATATATGAATTAAATGTCCTATCACTGTATAATACAGGGTATACCCACCATGTCTTACATATATGAATTAAATGTCCTATCACTGTATAATACAGGGTATACCCACCATGTCTTACATATATGAATTAAATGTCCTATCACTGTATAATACAGGGTATACCCACCATGTCTTACATATATGAATTAAATGTCCTATCACTGTATAATACAGGGTATACCCACCATGTCTTACATATATGAATTAAATGTCCTATCACTGTATAATGCAGGGTATACCCACCATGTCGTACATATATGAATTAAATGTCCTATCACTGTATAATACAGGGTATACCCACCATGTCGTACATATATGAATTAAATGTCCTATCACTGTATAATACAGGGTATACCCACCATGTCTTACATATATGAATTAAATGTCCTATCACTGTATAATACAGGGTATACCCACCATGTCTTACATATATGAATTAAATGTCCTATCACTGTATAATACAGGGTATACCCACCATGTCTTACATATATGAATTAAATGTCCTATCACTGTATAATGCAGGGTATACCCACCATGTCTTACATATATGAATTAAATGTCCTATCACTGTATAATACAGGGTATACCCACCATGTCGTACATATATGAATTAAATGTCCTATCACTGTATAATACAGGGTATACCCACCATGTCGTACATATATGAATTAAATGTCCTATCACTGTATAATACAGGGTATACCCACCATGTCGTACATATATGAATTAAATGTCCTATCACTGTATAATACAGGGTATACCCACCATGTCTTACATATATGAATTAAATGTCCTATCACTGTATAATACAGGGTATACCCACCATGTCTTACATATATGAATTAAATGTCCTATCACTGTATAATACAGGGTATACCCACCATGTCGTACATATATGAATTAAATGTCCTATCACTGTATAATACAGGGTATACCCACCATGTCGTACATATATGAATTAAATGTCCTATCACTGTATAATACAGGGTATACCCACCATGTCTTACATATATGAATTAAATGTCCTATCACTGTATAATACAGAGTATACCCACCATGTCGTACATATATGAATTAAATGTCCTATCACTGTATAATACAGGGTATACCCACCATGTCTTACATATATGAATTAAATGTCCTATCACTGTATAATACAGGGTATACCCACCATGTCTTACATATATGAATTAAATGTCCTATCACTGTATAATACAGGGTATACCCACCATGTCTTACATATATGAATTAAATGTCCTATCACTGTATAATACAGGGTATACCCACCATGTCTTACATATATGAATTAAATGTCCTATCACTGTATAATACAGGGTATACCCACCATGTCGTACATATATGAATTAAATGTCCTATCACTGTATAATACAGGGTATACCCACCATGTCGCATATATATGAATTAAATGTCCTATCACTGTATAATACAGGGTATACCCACCATGTCGTACATATATGAATTAAATGTCCTATCACTGTATAATACAGGGTATACCCACCATGTCGTACATATATGAATTAAATGTCCTATCACTGTATAATACAGGGTATACCCACCATGTCGCATATATATGAATTAAATGTCCTATCACTGTATAATACAGGGTATACCCACCATGTCGTACATATATGAATTAAATGTCCTATCACTGTATAATACAGGGTATACCCACCATGTCTTACATATATGAATTAAATGTCCTATCACTGTATAATACAGGGTATACCCACCATGTCTTACATATATGAATTAAATGTCCTATCACTGTATAATACAGGGTATACCCACCATGTCTTACATATATGAATTAAATGTCCTATCACTGTATAATACAGGGTATACCCACCATGTCTTACATATATGAATTAAATGTCCTATCACTGTATAATACAGGGTATACCCACCATGTCTTACATATATGAATTAAATGTCCTATCACTGTATAATACAGGGTATACCCACCATGTCTTACATATATGAATTAAATGTCCTATCACTGTATAATACAGGGTATACCCACCATGTCGTACATATATGAATTAAATGTCCTATCACTGTATAATACAGGGTATACCCACCATGTCTTACATATATGAATTAAATGTCCTATCACTGTATAATACAGGGTATACCCACCATGTCTTACATATATGAATTAAATGTCCTATCACTGTATAATACAGGGTATACCCACCATGTCGTACATATATGAATTAAATGTCCTATCAATGTATAATACAGGGTATACCCACCATGTCTTACATATATGAATTAAATGTCCTATCACTGTATAATACAGAGTATACCCACCATGTCGTACATATATGAATTAAATGTCCTATCACTGTATAATACAAGGTATACCCACCATGTCTTACATTTATGAATTAAATGTCCTATCACTGTATAATACAGGGTATACCCACCATGTCGTACATATATGAATTAAATGTCCTATCACTGTATAATGCAGGGTATACCCACCATGTCGTACATATATGAATTAAATGTCCTATGACTGTATAATACAGGGTATACCCACCATGTCTTACATATATGAATTAAATGTCCTATGACTGTATAATACAGGGTATACCCACCATGTCTTACATATATGAATTAAATGTCCTATCACTGTATAATACAGGGTATACCCACCATGTCGTACATATATGAATTAAATGTCCTATGACTGTATAATACAGGGTATACCCACCATGTCTTACATATATGAATTAAATGTCCTATCACTGTATAATACAGGGTATACCCACCATGTCTTACATATATGAATTAAATGTCCTATCACTGTATAATACAGGGTATACCCACCATGTCGTACATATATGAATTAAATGTCGTATCACTGTATAATACAGGGTATACCCACCATGTCTTACATATATGAATTAAATGTCGTATCACTGTATAATACAGGGTATACCCACCATGTCTTACATATATGAATTAAATGTCCTATCACTGTATAATACAGGGTATACCCACCATGTCTTACATATATGAATTAAATGTCCTATCACTGTATAATACAGGGTATACCCACCATGTCGTACATATATGAATTAAATGTCCTATCACTGTATAATACAGGGTATACCCACCATGTCGTATATATGAATTAAATGTCCTATCACTGTATAATACAGGGTATACCCACCATGTCTTACATATATGAATTAAATGTCCTATCACTGTATAATACAGGGTATACCCACCATGTCTTACATATATGAATTAAATGTCCTATCACTGTATAATACAGGGTATACCCACCATGTCGTACATATATGAATTAAATGTCCTATCACTGTATAATACAGGGTATACCCACCATGTCTTACATATATGAATTAAATGTCCTATCACTGTATAATACAGGGTATACCCACCATGTCTTACATATATGAATTAAATGTCCTATCACTGTATAATACAGGGTATACCCACCATGTCTTACATATATGAATTAAATGTCCTATCACTGTATAATACAGGGTATACCCACCATGTCTTACATATATGAATTAAATGTCCTATCACTGTATAATACAGGGTATACCCACCATGTCTTACATATATGAATTAAATGTCCTATCACTGTATAATACAGGGTATACCCACCATGTCTTACATATATGAATTAAATGTCCTATCACTGTATAATACAGGGTATACCCACCATGTCTTACATATATGAATTAAATGTCCTATCACTGTATAATACAGGGTATACCCACCATGTCTTACATATATGAATTAAATGTCCTATCAATGTATAATACAGGGTATACCCACCATGTCGTACATATATGAATTAAATGTCCTATCACTGTATAATACAGGGTATACCCACCATGTCTTACATATATGAATTAAATGTCCTATCACTGTATAATACAGGGTGTACCCACCATGTCGTACATATATGAATTAAATGTCCTATCACTGTATAATACAGGGTATACCCACCATGTCTTACATATATGAATTAAATGTCCTATCACTGTATAATACAGGGTATACCCACCATGTCTTACATATATGAATTAAATGTTCTATCACTGTATAATACAGGGTGTACCCACCATGTCGTACATATATGAATTAAATGTCCTATCACTGTATAATACAGGGTATACCCACCATGTCTTACATATATGAATTAAATGTCCTATCACTGTATAATACAGGGTATACCCACCATGTCTTACATATATGAATTAAATGTCCTATCACTGTATAATACAGGGTATACCCACCATGTCTTACATATATGAATTAAATGTCCTATCACTGTATAATACAGGGTATACCCACCATGTCGTACATATATGAATTAAATGTCCTATCACTGTATAATACAGGGTATACCCACCATGTCGTACATATATGAATTAAATGTCCTATCACTGTATAATACAGGGTATACCCACCATGTCGCACATATATGAATTAAATGTCCTATCACTGTATAATACAGGGTATACCCACCATGTCTTACATATATGAATTAAATGTCCTATCACTGTATAATACAGGGTGTACCCACCATGTCGTACATATATGAATTAAATGTCCTATCACTGTATAATACAGGGTATACCCACCATGTCTTACATATATGAATTGAATGTCCTTTCACTGTATAATACAGGGTATACCCACAATGTCGTACATATATGAATTGAATGTCCTATCACTGTATAATACAGGGTATACCCACCATGTCTTACATATATGAATTAAATGTCCTATCACTGTATAATACAGGGTATACCCACCATGTCTTACATATATGAATTAAATGTCCTATCACTGTATAATACAGGGTATACCCACCATGTCTTACATATATGAATTAAATGTCCTATCACTGTATAATACAGGGTATACCCACCATGTCTTACATATATGAATTAAATGTCCTATCACTGTATAATACAGGGTATACCCACCATGTCTTACATATATGAATTAAATGTCCTATCACTGTATAATGCAGGGTATACCCACCATGTCTTACATATATGAATTAAATGTCCTATCACTGTATAATGCAGGGTATACCCACCATGTCTTACATATATGAATTAAATGTCCTATCACTGTATAATACAGGGTATACCCACCATGTCGTACATATATGAATTAAATGTCCTATCACTGTATAATACAGGGTATACCCACCATGTCGCATACATATATGAATTAAATGTCCTATCACTGTATAATACAGGGTATACCCACCATGTCTTACATATATGAATTAAATGTCCTATCACTGTATAATACAGGGTATACCCACCATGTCGTACATATATGAATTAAATGTCCTATCACTGTATAATACAGGGTATACCCACCATGTCTTACATATATGAATTAAATGTCCTATCACTGTATAATACAGGGTATACCCACCATGTCTTACATATATGAATTAAATGTCCTATCACTGTATAATACAGGGTATACCCACCATGTCTTACATATATGAATTAAATGTCCTATCACTGTATAATACAGGGTATACCCACCATGTCTTACATATATGAATTATATGTCCTATCACTGTATAATACAGGGTATACCCACCATGTCTTACATATATGAATTAAATGTCCTATCACTGTATAATACAGGGTATATCCACCATGTCTTACATATATGAATTAAATGTCCTATCACTGTATAATACAGGGTATACCCACCATGTCTTACATATATGAATTAAATGTCCTATCACTGTATAATACAGGGTATACCCAACATGTCGTACATATATGAATTAAATGTCCTATCACTGTATAATACAGGGTATACCCACCATGTCTTACATATATGAATTAAATGTCCTATCACTGTATAATACAGGGTATACCCACCATGTCTTACATATATGAATTAAATGTCCTATCACTGTATAATATAGGGTATACCCACCATGTCTTACATATATGAATTAAATGTCCTATCACTGTATAATACAGGGTATACCCACCATGTCGCATATATGAATTAAATGTCCTATCACTGTATAATACAGGGTATACCCACCATGTCTTACATATATGAATTAAATGTCCTATCACTGTATAATACAGGGTATACCCACCATGTCGTACATATATGAATTAAATGTCCTATCACTGTATAATACAGGGTATACCCACCATGTCGCATATATATGAATTAAATGTCCTATCACTGTATAATACAGGGTATACCCACCATGTCTTACATATATGAATTAAATGTCCTATCACTGTATAATACAGGGTATACCCACCATGTCGTACATATATGAATTAAATGTCCTATCACTGTATAATACAGGGTATACCCACCATGCCGTACATATATGAATTAAATGTCCTATCACTGTATAATACAGGGTATACCCACCATGTCTTACATATATGAATTAAATGTCCTATCACTGTATAATACAGGGTATACCCACCATGTCTTACATATATGAATTAAATGTCCTATCACTGTATAATACAAGGTATACCCACCATGTCTTACATATATGAATTAAATGTCCTATCACTGTATAATACAGAGTATACCCACCATGTCTTACATATATGAATCAAATGTCCTATCACTGTATAATACAGGGTATACCCACCATGTCTTACATATATGAATTAAATGTCCTATCACTGTATAATACAGGGTATACCCACCATGTCGCATATATATGAATTAAATGTCCTATCACTGTATAATACAGGGTATACCCACCATGTCTTACATATATGAATTAAATGTCCTATCACTGTATAATACAGGGTATACCCACCATGTCTTACATATATGAATTAAATGTCCTATCACTGTATAATACAGGGTATACCCACCATGTCTTACATATATGAATTAAATGTCCTATCACTGTATAATACAGGGTATACCCACCATGTCGCATATATGAATTAAATGTCCTATCACTGTATAATACAGGGTATACCCACCATGTCTTACATATATGAATTAAATGTCCTATCACTGTATAATACAGGGTATACCCACCATGTCTTACATATATGAATTAAATGTCCTATCACTGTATAATACAGGGTATACCCACCATGTCTTACATATATGAATTAAATGTCCTATCACTGTATAATACAGGGTATACCCACCATGTCGTACATATATGAATTAAATGTCCTATCACTGTATAATACAGGGTATACCCACCATGTCATACATATATGAATTAAATGTCCTATCACTGTATAATACAGGGTATACCCACCATGTCGTACATATATGAATTAAATGTCCTATTGTTGTTAGAAAGGGATAGGATTTAGACAGGCAAACTCTAGGCATCCTGAGGGAACTAGTATGTTGTAAATTCACACAGACTGCAGAGAGGACAATTCAGAGCTTATCTGAGCAGCCCTGTCTTGGTTTATGATGTAAAGAAATTTCAGCTTTTGTCTGAGTTGTACGAACAGAACAACAATTTTACTGTACTTACTTTAGCATTTAGTTGTATGTTTGTGTGATTATTATCATAGAAGTTGATTATGAAATTAGAACTATAACTAGCTTAAAAAACTTCAAGCATCACATTAAAGCCCACCTCACCAGTTCCTGGATTTGTGCATGTACTGGGCATGGGTAGCCCAAACCGTGGAACTAGCTGATTTTAAAATTTTAATTGCATATGTAATGAGCATTGAATTTAAGCCATATGACTAACTTAAGTTGTTTTTTTTTTTCTCACTGTTAATATCTACCAGATTTTAAGTCTTCAGTTTGCTATACTTACCTGTTGTTGTTGTTTGTCTTTCGGCTTTTCCCGGTTAGGTGTCGCCACAGCGGAACTCTGGTCCACTAATGATTGGCAGTAGATTTTCACAAACGCCAAGGTGCCAGCTTGATGTTCAACCTTCAACAAAGGCACACCCATTTATGCATGTCTTTTGAACGCCCACCCAACCGTGCGGAGGACATGCAGACTCCACACAGAAGGCACTCCCCACACTCCAGCTGAGAATCGAACGGGAGAACCTCTTGCTGTGAGGAAACGCTACTGCTGCACCACCGCAGATAGTTTGCTATACTACCTGTATATAAGACTAAGTATCATAATTGCACACTTATTGTATACAATGTCGCTACCTGCTACTTACTGTAAGAACTGTCTTCTAGAGCATTGTTATACAAGATTATTGGTCTTGCCTCCCATTTGACCAATTTATTCTGTTCTAGTCTTTTTACTGTTATGAATGTCTGTTACTATGTTTTTCTTTATTGTATGATACAATTTTCTTTCTGCTAACAAAATAGTTTACTAACAATGGAGCTTTTCTACCCAGGCCTCCGCTGAAAAAGGGTTTTATGCCCAGTCGGACTGTCCCAGTAAACAAATGTAAAATAAATAAATAAAAATGTTGTCTTTGAATTCTGCAGTAACTGATTTTGATTATTCTTTTCTTTTAGAATTCTTTATTAATTTACAGCTGAATATGGATTCCTTAATTGAGTATGCCATTAATGATTTGCTAAAGCACAAGTATCTTGTACAGTATAATAAATGCTACGTATTTTTAAATGTAACACCTGATAACACTGGTGATCTGTGTTCCTCATGTCAAAAGTTGGATGATTTGCTTGCCATTATTATTTTAAATTTAGACTTACTGATGATGATTGCACTTCTGCAATTGGCATGGCTTGGAGCACTGTGTTACATATATTAATGACTGGAATGGTGAGATAAATAATGACAAAGAACAAATTGAAGAGATTTAGAAAAGGATGTCTATTGTCTGTAAAGATCACTCAACTCATATGAAACAAGCAATTCAAGATACAAGTATTCAGTACTCTGAGGATTCAGAGTGTTTAGAAGGCAATAAAAAAAGAAAGGAAGACGTTCACCCCAAATAACAAGTGAGAAAAAGAATGTGATAAATGTAAAGTAAAGAGAATACATACTAAAAAGGACACTCCTTTGTTATGTAACACAGATAACAGGGAATGATAACATTTTTCAATTAAAAGACATTCAGTCTACTGAAAAAGGCAGCATTTTTCCAAAAGATAAGGTAAAAAAAAGAGGCAAGGGGCAGTTGAAAAGGAAGAAATCAAAACTGAATGTAGAAGGATTAAAGAATATTACTGTAAGAAAAAAATGAGAAAGACAGATGTTGACATCATGGTTCAAGCAGTGGATGTACAAAGCCAGCTGGAAGTTAATTGTATGCTTGCAAAAGTAATATGCAATGAAAACAGTGGGACCATTAAGACTAATGGTGATGAAGATTATTCCTTTCTAAAATTGATAGAGCAGATATTACTGAATTAAAAGTTTAAGATTCTTCAGATCTGGTCTTAAAAAATATTCTTGTAATTAATGATTCAATTATTCGATGAAATGATACTTACGTTTGCAGAGAAGATACTGAATATCAAATTGTGTTATGCTTCCCAGGAGCAAAAGTAGAGGATGTGAGACAGGTCTTAGAATGCTTTAGTGTAAGGAAGTACAGATCTATTTTTATTCATGTCAGTGCAAATGATCTCATCCACAAAGACTCTCTGACTGTTAGTAGGGAACTTACAGCATTCTTACATAGTATGGCTTGCACTGGTGTTGTCATTTTTCACAAATCACATATAGAAAGTGGAGTCAGATCACTGTGAATTAAAAGATTTGTTGGGAATACCTACATGAAAAAATGCCTGTTTTAAAAATGGAAATGTGTAGGTTATCCAAGCCTAATTTTGGGCACAGATGTGTTCAGTCAGGAATGCAAGCATTTGTCAAGATCAGGGAAGATAATTTTTGCAGCAGATATTTTGCAATATTTGACAAACACAAGGCAGAATTTTTGCCAGGTCAAAAATTAAAAAATTCACAGATAGCAACATTTGATACATCTCTGATGGTTGTTAATGCACCTTTTTATAAGAAAATTTGCTCTAAGTTCCCACACGATTGATGTTGTTATTGTTTGTGAAACATGGTTAAAGTACAATGATTGGAAACCAGTTCTGTCAAGGTCTAAATATTTTTACTGTAACAGACATTCTAACAAAAATAGGGTATAGGTGTTATGATAGGGATTAAAGATAGTTGAGACCTGTGATTATTACATGTTCAGTGATAACACCAATCCTATATATTGTGTCACTGTAACAATTAAGACAAACTTGGAACATATAACAATTGTTGGAGTATATAGATTACCAAAGTCAAGTGCTGATGACCTAGAGGAATTCACATATTTCTTGCATGAAACACAGGAAGGAAGAATAATAGTGGGTGGGGACATAAATTTACCCAAAACAGACTGGAATAATATTGATTCAAAACATTAGTAAGGACATTATTCACCATGTATGTTCAGGAACAACAATTGCTTCAGACTATAAAAAAAATTGTCAGGTTTTACCACCATTGATGTGCAGTGATCATGGGGTTATAAAGATAAATTTGTTTCTAGAAAATTTTTCAAAACTGAAATCTAAACCTCTAAACCAATGCACAAAAGATTAATAACATTATATGGAAGCAAAACAGTCCCTATATAAAACTAACTGGAATGATAAGTCAGTAAAAAACTGCAGAAGGAATGTGGAAAATTTTGAAAGAGAAAATGTTTTGAGTGCAAAAAGTAAAAAAAAAAAGCTTAACGTCAGGATCTAGCCATATGACATTAGGGAGATATATTTCCATAAGAACAATCTACATGAGAGACAGAAAATATATGAAATGGAAAATAGGTCAAACTACAACTTTGAAAACTGAAATAATAAGCTGGACACACAAATTAAGCATAGTGTGAGACAAGATCAAGAATGATTTGAAGAAAATTTATTTAAAGATATTGAGCATAATAGGAAACCATTTTATAGATATATAAGGTGTGGAAGGAGTAAAGACATACAAACTGATAAACTGTGTGTAGATTCTAAAATGTATTCTCAGACAGAACAGGTTATAGATATATTTACAAAATCTTACGCAAAAGAGTTTAGCTCCTCAAAGTGGGTAATCAATTGTTCTAGTGGCATCAAGGTAACCTCAGATGTTGTATCTTTCGGCTTTTCCCGGTTAGGGGTCGCCACAGCAGAATCCGGTCCGCTAATGATTGGCAATTGATTCTTACATGCAGAGTTGCCAGCCCTGATGCACAACCTTCAACAAAGGTACACCCATTCACGCATGTCTCCACGCAGAAGACGATCTAGCTGAGAATCGAACCAGACAGCGTCTTACTGTGAGATGACAATGCTACCACAGCACCACTACCTAGGATCAAATTAGATTATATTGAAAAAGAGCCATGCAAACTGAATCCAAACAAAGCACAGGGAGGAGACATAATTAGTATTAATGACCCGAGAAGACTTCAGCAAGAACTTATAGTACTATTATATCTATTACTTACTAGGTTGTATAAATATGGGGAGATTCTTCAAGATTGAAGATGTAGGACAAAACCAAAGTCATATAAACTCTTAAGTCTACTTTCATGTTGTTGAAAGATAATGGAAAAGGTAACACTGGATAAGTTATTGTCAGAAATGGAAAGGTTGGGACTTGAAGCCACATATGAACATACATAAGTTGAAAAGAGATCTATTACGACCTATAACAAGATGTTGTGCAACAGTATAATATAATAATTACCACAGAAATATAACAAGGTCATCCGTGGATGTGAACACATAAGTTATTATAAAAGACTAAAATATCTGAACTTGTACAGTGTCTGTTGTAGACATTTAAGAGAAGATCTTATTCAGGTATACAGGTTATTTAGAAACAACTACCTCTGGAAATGTTTGAGGTTACCAAATCGTAGTAGAGAAATCATCAGAAAACCTATGTAGAAGATTCTATATGAATGAGAAGTATACTAATTGGTTCTCTATGAGAGCAACTGATGTATGGAACAGACAACCAAATTAGATTAAATCAAGCCCTAGTTCAGATATTTTTAAAATAGCCTGGACACTTATTATGGGAAAAACAGTTTTGTCAGTGCTTGAAATATTTGTGTGTATGCACGTATATAAGACCTTATGACTGGCAGGGCCTCAGCCCATGTACCAGAAGTTGACATTTGTGCAGGTTGGACCATGAACAGGGATTCCCAATGGTGGTTCTGTGGACAGGTGGCCTGCCTCTCACAGGTTGCAATATGCTGTGCATAGTCATGGAATGCAAAATCCTGCGTCTAGTGCAACACTGCTGCAGTACCATAGAGGCCAGGTTTTCCACTGACCATGGCACAGCTAGAAGATTTTCATTCTGAGTGGCTAATGCAGCCATAATCTCACCATGTCTGCACTCTTGTCTTTCATGCATAACATGTAGCTGGTGTGCCAAACGATCTGTGGCATGGACAAGTGCATGGACATCTGAATGATGGTGTAGCTGAGATCATTCATTGGATGTACTCTCCAAACAACTCCAGCTCCTCTGGGCTGGGGGCATACTATCAGGCTGAGAGACGTCATGAACAACATAATGATCCCTGGATGGGCTGCTGGGTGATAAAAACAGTTGATGTGTTATAAGATACAAAGACACAGATGAGCACAATGTGCTTACAACACATGATGGCTATAAAAGACAATTGGCATATATATTTCACTGCAATGTTATAAATAGTACTGATTTCATTTGCAGTCTACTGTATGTATGTTTCACCGAATGCACATACAGTAACTATATGATCTATTAATATGGCCAACATGCATGACCTATGCGATGCATAAAAACATAACAGCACACCTAGCAAACACTCATGGGATGTTGTTGTTGTTCTATTGTGCTGAACATCAACTAGTGTAGAGAAAAAAAGACATTATGGATCACATCCTTCACAGTATTTACCAGGTGAACACAGTTAAAACATATAGAATGTGTGACATACACATACCACTCATATGTGCACTTGAGGACTCCTGCTGTGTAGAGGTTGTGGTTTGTGCTGTGGATCCTGCGGTGGGAAAATAAAGAGAAAGACAACATAGTCATCTAGGTATCAAACTAATACTGACAACATTATATATACAACACAGTGATATGGGCTGCAAATACTCACATTATAGATGTTGAAACTGTACACAATACTGACAAAGATGTCAGTCATCATGTGTGCTACACATTATTTAAAGCTCTGATAATGTCACTGTAACATACCTAGTCTTTCTGCACTTGATAATGCATGGCTTGCCCCTCCACTGGATGTACCTGTAGTGTTCAATGCTAGGGAAGCAACAATATAATAATAAACAGCAGTGCCATTAAATGAGGTGTGGGCACCAACAAGGTAGCATGCACAGCAACAGTATAGAGACATTCACCTGCTGTAGGCCTGAAGTAGATGGACCTGTGAATATTAATGCTATACACATTACAACTGTAGTTTGCACTGCTCTGTCTGTAACTCAGATGTACCAATATGTGTAATTATACTTACGTTCATCATCCTCAATCTGTGTAGAAGTATGTTCATAGCTCAACTCTATTACTGTAAATTGAACACAGGAATACATGAATATGCATGGTGAAATGGTATGCACTGAGTGTCAAAATGCTCATCCCTGTACTGACATACATGTTGAAACCCCAGCTTCAATCCCACCACCAGAGATTTGTTACTTCCCTCTTGCAGTATGCAGTGATGCCAAAATAATTGTGATGTCATCTGGGGGCCAGTTGTTGTCCATCATCCATACTTCCATCAACCTCTTATAATGTGTCATGTCTGAGCAGCAATTTCTGCAGGCCTTACAAGATCAGTTGTGGCCTCTGACTGCATTGATCATGTTGGTGAGGTTGTTCAGATTTCATTTCTCCAAACAGTATCCCTGAATACCTTAGGAGCCTCCTTTCATGTTGTTGCAGAGCATCAGTTATGATGTCATTTTCCTGGGAGGGAAAGTTGTCACCCCCTAGGATGGTTGGTCATCTGGAAAACATTGATAAGAATCATTGATGAGCACATTTATGCATTTGATGCTGTGAACAGCATATGTCAAAATAAAACCTATGCTGTTCTATGCAATGGAAACATCTGTATAACACTGTGTGTAACACTAACATGACATATGAAAAGTTGTATCAGTAACAGCTTCATACAACATCTGTAAAGTCAACGTGATGTGTAACATCTGTACAGTTCATGAGTGGGATTATAACCCCTGACGTTACATATATGTTGAAGGGAAGTCCAAAGACAACAGCATCATGCCAATGCAGTCTGCTTGCATTTCATATTAAAATACTACATCACTTAACAATTAAACTACTTATGGAAAGTGTTTGAATACCCTAGGATCCGCAGGTAGTACAGATCCATAGTAAACTGAGACAGTAATAATAACACCTTTGTTAAAAGGTGCCATTGAAGAAATATCCATGACAGCAATAGCACATGGTATAACACTGTTTTAGGAAACATGATTTAATAAATATCCGTGATATCAACATCAGATACTAGATATAGATACTGTAGTAATCCATAGGTTTCTGTAGTTAGACCACAGAGTACAAGGAATTACCAGGATGAATTGCAGAGAAGCTGTAAATCTTCCTCCATACACTGTTATTATTTGCAGTTTGAAGTCTGTCTATACAACTGCATATGGGACTGAACAGAAATATTTAGAAGAACAAAGCCTGTATGCATACATTTCCAGAAAACATGACTCCAAGAACTTTTAACGACTGCTGTTAAAAATAACATTTTCATTAAATATGACTTTAAACATGTACATTTTGAAATGATTAGCTTTAACAGGTGTACTAATTACCACTACAGAAATTCCACCAGTTGCCAATGTACCTCTTACTCAGACTCACAGAATCAAAGTGCACCTTGTGTGCACATAGCTTTAAGTACCATTTGCGCTATACATAATTAATGAGTTCTTTGAATCCCGTTCACACACATCTTTGTAAATTGTCGTTATGTGCCAAAAGATCCAGGTGTACCACTTACACACCCAATAGATATCAGTAAGTGGTATCATGTGTGGCATGTGCCTGTTATCTTCCAATAATCTTGGAACATGACATCAATGCCATTTTCAAATTACTGAGTAGGACATTGCCATCTGCAAACTGAGTGGTGAGCATTTCTGTGTTTTTTTTTTTTTGTTTTTCAGTTATTTATTAATTGAAAATTGTGATGGGGACCTTGATGAGGCTGTGATGTGTTTGTGCACCTAATTGGACCAATGAGGAGATGACACAGATATTGACTGCATACACTGGATTGGAGCAAAGGACGAGATCCAGGCCCACAAACTTCACTATGATAGATGTGTTGAACCAGACTGGGAGGGAGCATTGACAGAAGTTGAGGATCTACTGCACTGGGGTGCAGGTTCATCACTGCTGTGATGGCCTGCATTGAAGGGATGCAGCCAAACTTCAAAGAAGGGTTGATGAGGTGAGGAGACAGCCTTTACATCCCTATGGTAAGTACCAATATTCTATATATTCCTTAGTATTTTACAGATTGTTACTTTCTACATACTGCCCTCTTGACTGTGGGTTTGATATCCTTGTTGTTATTTTATTTAATAATTGAATAATAACCATAACTATGTCCTTTAAAGAAGAGCATATGTTTTACAACATCAGACTACATCATTTCACATAGCCACTGTCATTGTGCATCACTGACACCTATAATGCCTAGGTCATGGATGATTATGCATTTTGTAGTTTTCTGTTACAGTTACACTGTATCACCTATTGGACCATTACAGGTGGAAGACAAACACATATGTAACTTACTCACATCATTCTTTCTACATAAGTGTACAGACATGTTTATTTAATGTAAAATTAATGCCTGTTGTTGTGTCTTTTGGCTTTTCCTGGATAGGGGTCGCCACAGCGGAACTCCGGTCCGCTAATGATTGGCAGCAGATTGTTACGTGCCAAGTTGCCAGCCCTGACGCACAACCTTCAATGAAGGTACGCCCATTCATGCATGTCTCCACACAGAAGATGCTCTAGCTGAGAATCAAACAGGATAACGTCTTACTGTGAGGTGACAACGCTACCGCAGCACCACCACTGCAGTGTAAAATTGATGCTGTACTAACACCTCTCATGGTGAAGACATAACAGCGATCACACATACATAACAAAATATGTTTAACCAGTAGTAAAATGAATGCCTGTACTACTGGTTAAACATATTTTGTTATGTATGTGTGATCGCTGTTATGTCTTCACCATGAGAGGTGTTAAAATTGTATGCATTTCCCATATTCTGCTGTTCATCACAGGATTTCTAAGAAACACCTGCAGCACCTGTTGTCTACAATGACAGCCTAGTTAGCTCAGCCTCTAAAGCAAATGATCTGCATGTGCACATTTTCCCATGTGGGTTCCAAACCACACAGGGAAACCTGTTATCTTTGTTAACTTCAAGAATATAATTTTTTTAAAATCCATATTGCAATAGTTGATATTAAGATTTATGTTGTGCATGGTAATGATTCACTGATCTAGTCTTTCTATGAATAACGCCATAATTTGCAATGGCCTGATAACATCAATTGTTGAACAATAGCGTTTGAAGATCATTACCTGTTTGTGCAGGAGTAGCATGTGCTGAGTGTTAGCTCAGCTTCTAAGGACACAGGCCAGCATATTGACATTTTGTGTGCTGTGTGTTCAATTCTTGAAGGGGGAGATATACATCTTAAACTATTATACTGATTTCATGTACTGATAGCATTCTTTTACCAAAGCATTTTATACTTATTGATATTAATGCATATTTTGTGCATCATTGTGAATAACTTGTTTATTCCTACTGATATATCCATAATCCGTAACATGCAGCTAGCATCAGCCATTTAACGGTGACTTCCAAGATGGCTGCACAATGACTAACAGCTTAATTCTAGCTCTCCCAGTGTGTAAAACAGAAACTCAGCAGAGAAGGCCAGTAGATGTTTGTGTTTATGGGTAAATTTCAGTAACTGGCTAGTAAATGTACTGCCTGGATGCCAGGAAAAATGAAATACAGAGGACCTGGAAAAAAATTAGCTACAAAAAGTGAGGAAGAAACACTAACTGGAGAAAGTTTTTCAGCTATTCAGCAAAAAGCAATGCTACCTACAGACATAACTTCCAGTAACCTGCAGGAAGATGTAAGGCAACTGCACACTTTCCTGGTTAAAACGAATGAAACTTTGATGCAGTATATCAACACAAACAACAAAAGGCTAGAAAAAATGGAAGAAGTTTTAAACACATATTCCCATGAGATGATAAAGCTGCAAATATAAGAGGTCAAAATGAAGAAAGGTCTGGCTGAATATGAGACTACTCAGGAAGAGATGTTTCAAAAAATAATAGAATTAGAGGACAGCACATGTAGGAAAAGCCTGAGATTTTCAACTATACCAGAGAAGCTGTAAGGAACAGGCTGCATTCATTTTATGAAGCACAAATAAGCAACTGGACTGGTATTCCACAGCAGGAGTTATTAGTTGAAAGGGCACTTCGTGTGTATGCTCCAAACCTGGCAATGAAAAGCAACCTAGACCTTTACTAGTAAAGATGCAATCCTACCAGCAGATGGAGCTGATTCTGAGAAAACTGTGGCAGAAGGACAAAGTGCTAAAAGTTTAAGACAGCAGAGTGTTTGTGGAGAATGATTACACCAGGCAGAAGAGAAGTTAATTTATTCCACTATTCAGGAAATGTCAAGACATGGGTGTGAGATTCAAATTGCTGTACCCAGCTATCTAAAAGGTATTCTTCCCTGGAGGGATAAAACCATTTTAAATGAAGTACATGCTAAGGGGGAAATACAAAAGCTTGTCCAACAAAAAGTGTATTGTGAAAGAGAATGATATTCTGCTTCTTGTTCTTCCGGTAATAAAAAACATAGAGAGAATGTACCTGTAAAATGTCTTCCAATGTTTTAATGGAAAATGTTGGTGAGGAGGAAGGGAGCACAAGAGTTGACTAGAAGAATTGAGAGTACATTGGAAATGAAACATAGGCAGAATTTGGGAGATGGAGATGAGCAGTAAAACCAGTAATTTAATGTGAAATTGCAATGCAATAATTATATTTGTGAAATATAAAAGAACAAGAAACTCTGTAAATATTGAACTTTTTCAGAATTTATTGGACTTGTCGGGGACTCTAAAGCATATGTTGTACTTCGTGTCATTAATGTTCAAAAAATGCTTTGGGAAGGGGAAGAGGAGGGAGAAAGTTAACTGCAAGTAAAGGAAATTTTCTTTTCTTAATAGTACTATTTTTGTGATGTATGGTTTTCTTTGCATGTTATAAAGTAAAGTTTTCTCATTTTTTAAGCATAACGGAGATGGTAAACAGGTGCTGCTCTTCCTTTTTTTTCTTTTCTTTCTCCATTCTTCTGTCTTTCTTTTTGTTCAATTTAAAACAATAGGCACTGAAATATATAAAAAAGCTTGGTTAAAAGAGCATGACAAAAGAAAAAATAATGCGCTTGTGCTTTTTCTCATTCTTGCATGGGGGAATGACTGGATTAAGGACCTTAGAGTGATTAAGTAACACATTTTAAGAGAAAACAAGTAAATGAAAAAGAACATTGAATATCATGAGGATTTTTTTCTAGCAAATGAATGTATACTTAGTAGCAGTTCTGTATCTGGCCCTCGTGTTTCCATGGAAACAATCTGATAAAGAGAAACTGACTGTATAAAAAAGCTTGGTTAAAAGAGCATGACAAAAGAAAAAAAAATAACAAGCTTTTTTCTTTTCTCATTCTGACTGGGGGAATGACCTGATTAAGGACCTTAGAGTGATTAAGTACAAATTTTAAGAGAGAATGAAAAAGAAAAAATGAATTCAATGAGGATTTTTTTTCTTTTTCTAGCAAATGAAATCTGGTTCCCATGTCTCCATGGGAACAATCTGATAAATAAAAAAATGGTTGTAGTCTGGTGGAGAGTGGTTGGCAGGAAAAAAAGAAAAGAGTAATTAGCTAGAAGATAATGTTCTTTAAAAGCATTCAGGGGTTTTCCCAGCTGGGAGAGATATAAAGATAGGACAAAAACAGTTAGCACTTAGAGGAATCACAGGCTGCACGATGCATCTTAGCATGGATAACCTTTATTTTAGGTTAACTCAAGTCTGTAAGTGTGTCTTTTAGTTTGAGACATTTGTTACTATTAGGAAGGTACAACTTCAATATTTGAAGATATACATAGTTTTGTGTGTTATTATTAAGTTAATAGATTTTAGGGGAGTAATGGGGTGTGTTTTTTGTTTGAGGGCTTTCAATAAAACAAAAAGTTTTGTAACATGTGATATAGGATCAATGGATATGATAAGAAACAACTATATCAAGGTTCAAGCTGCCAAACAATGTATGCATGTAGCACAAAGGCTGGAACTAGACACTTAACAAAAAAGGTGTTATACCTAAAAGGTGGGAATAGGTGGGAATAATAACTTTTTAATACAATGATGTTTTTTGTAATGTCTTTAAATGTCAATGGTCTCACTGATGAATACAAAAAAGAAAGAGTAGTGAACTATATTAAAATGTAGCATGCAAGTAGCTATGTTACAGGAGACAGATTTGGAAAGAACTAAACATGTGAATTTGATAAAGAATGGTTTTCATGATGGTTATTCAGCAGAATTCCTGGGACAAAGGAAAAGATGAGTACTTATATTCATTTTAAGAGAAGCTCCAATAGTGATAGAAGAGAATAAAAAAGATAATAATAGCAGACTTGTAGTGCTAAGGGGCTACTGGCAAGGGAGGAGGAATAAACTGGCATGTATTTATATTCCACCTAAAACTGCTATAATGGAACTTATGAAAATTCTGGGAAAAATAATCAGTTTTCAGCAAGGAATGGTACTTATAAGTGAGGACTGGAATTTGATTTGCAGCAGCAAAAAATATGTCTGGAGGGCCCAGAAGAAAAAGTATAACAAAGGAGGGTAGATTTTTGAAGAAATGTATGAACATATTTGGCATGTAAGAGTGAAATTACATATTATTCCCCAAGATATAAAAACTGGGCTAAGCTAGACAGAATTTACATTTCACAGGAACATATATATAACCAAACATCTTGATATGCACCCAATAACTATTTCAGATCATACACCAATTATAACTAAAATAAAAACACAGGTTAATGAGATAAAAATGAGACACTGGTGCTTTCCCACCTTTCTGCTGAAAAAAAGGAATTTAAGGAATGGATAGTGGAGATTATTCAGGAGCTATTAGAGAGGATAGAAATTTCATCTGAAAATATAGCTAGGGAGTGGGATAAAATTAAGGTGGAGTTTAAAAATAAGTTATAAATAAAAGAAAAGGCATTATGGTTAAGAAGTAACAAGAATTAATTAGAGGGACTGACAAATGTTAAAGTATTTTCAGGATATGGGGAGTCTCAATGGCCCAAGAAGAGGATCAGCTGCAGAATGCTAAGCAGAAAATAAGGGATTACCTTAATAACATGCATGAGTTTAGAAAGATTGCTGTTAAAAAAACTGTTTTTTGATAATAACATTAGAGCACAAAAACTTTTAGCACAATGACTCAGGCAAAAGAAAGTAGAAGGGGCTGTTGCCAAGCTTAGGGAGTCTATAACAAGGACAGTAACAAGGGATCCTGTAGAGGTATTAGAAATATTTCAGAAATTCTTTGAAAGTCTGTATAAAGCAGAGGAATATGGAAATTGAGAAAATCTACCAATTGAAATGTTTATGGAAGAACTAAACATGCCAAGGTTAGAGGTAGATGAGGCTCAATTGCTAACGGTTAGGATAGTAGGAGATGAGATAAAAAATGGGGGTGTATAACCAATCTATAAGAAAGTACCCAGGAATAGATGTATTATGGTGGAAGTTTGGAAGCTAGGAGGGAAAAAACTGATAAAGATCTGGAAGGATTTGTTTAACAGTATTTTAAGAGAAGGAAGAGAAGTACCAACATCCTGGAAGAAAGCAATAGTAACTCTAATACCTAAAGAGAGTAAAGATCCATCAGATCCAGCTTTAGACAGGCCCATTTCAATACTAAACCATGATTATAAAGTGTTCATCTCTATAAAGGTTAAAAGAATGGCAAAAGTAATACCAAAATTGATAGATATATATCAATGTTGTTTTGTGAAGAGGAGGCAAACATCTGACAACATTAACAGAACACTGATGATCCAGAGGGAAGCAGAATGTAAGAAAATACCATTGTTGTTAGTGCATCTTGATGCAGGGAAAGCACTTGACAGAGTAAGCTGGGACTTTATGAGCAGGGCAATGGAAGCATTTGCATTTCCTGAAAAAAATATAAGGTTGATTAGAAGGATATATGAAAAATTGGAGGCAAACATTAAAGTGGGTGGGGTCCTCTCTGACAATTTCTGCTTGAGCAGAGGAACCAGGCAGGGGTGTGCTCTTTTCATTTTGTTATTTTTATTATATTTAGAATCATTGGCAAAGAAAATAAGGGACTCAGAAATTCAAGGATATAATTGATATAGTATTCAATAAAAGCTGGCTCTGTTGGCAGATGATATTATTTTATACCTGACAAAACCAGAATGTGACATTACAGTGTTGTGGAACATTTTGATATAGTTTCAAATCTTTTTGGGATACAAAATTAATGAAACTAAAACAAAGGCAATAGCAGTAAATTATGTACCCACACTTTAATTGGTTCAGCAATATCTGTATTTATGGGGACATAATAAATTGAAGTATTTAAGAGTATTTATTAAAATGATTCTGGTGTGGCAGCTAAAGACATGTGAGAAGAGACTAAAGAAAAGATAATTCAAACACTGAGAAAAAGGAAGCTTTTCTATATGGATGTGGATCGTAAGATACAAGCAGTATAAATGTTTTCAGTCCTTTAGTCTTAAACAAAGGCCAGACATATTTTTTATCAATCAGTGGAAAAGATGAGGATAGCAAATAATAAAGAGCTGAAGGACTTTATCTGGGAGGGGAAGATGGCAAGAATCAAATAGGATAAGCTGATTCTTCCAGTAGAACAGGGCTGATAGGGATTACCTGATTTGAAGTGGTATTTCAGAGCAACATAGTTAAGGCTCCTGTTCATAGCACAAGCAGAAAACTTTTATTCAAAATGTGAAGGGATGATGATGAAACAGGAACAAAGCTCAATAACAGACTGGGATTTTGGATGCAGGCCTTTGAAGAAAATAACAATAATCATACAGAATATTATACCCATAAAATATCAGGAAGCATTGTAAAAACTAAGCTAACATGGGGCTGGAGAAAGGTGATTCTGCAGATAGGGATGACTGAAATTAGGGATACAGACAATAGGCAAGAGGTGGCTGGAATTTATCAGAGAAAACTGGCAAAGGAACCAAGGTATTGGGAGCAAATAACTGAGAGACAAAGGTGATAGAATGGGAAGATGCCAATAATTTACATGGACTGCAAGTTAGAGATTGTCTTCCCTATCAAGGACTGATATCAGAGTATAGGCAACAAGAAAGAAATAGGGGGGCCTAAATGAAATACCAGCACTGGCAAAGTTTTTAGTAGAATCTAGAACAGAAGTTGCCATTAAAAAAAGGAATAATTAGTAAAGCATATAAAATATTGCATGATAACTATAAGAATCAGAGGAGGTTAGAAAGGATTGGGAAGAGAGACTGGATAAGCAATTAAAAAAGAAATAATGGGAGGATATATGTATGTCTCCCAAATATGCAACAAAGTCTAGAAGATTTGAGATTTTTGCTTGGAAATGTTTACATAGATATTTTTATACCCCAAGCAGACTCCAGAGAGTTTTTCCTCAGGTAGATAGCAAATGCTGGAGGTGTGATGGGGAAGAAAGAGATAACTGGGAACATATTTTCTGGAGGTGCATTGAGTTGGTGAACTTTAAGGACACCCTATGGGATGCACTGTCAAGGATGCTGGGTGGGTAGATTGGTGTGATGAGGGAGATGATTTTTGTGAGCTATGATACAGAATCAGAACTGCCTAGACATGGTAAGGGCTTGCTGTGTCTAATTATGGTGGCTGCCAAAAAAGCAATTACTAGAAAATGGAAATCAAAATCAAAACCAGCTATACTAGAAGTAGTAAATATAGTAACAGAGATAAAGCAAGTGGAAGTGAGATCTTTACAAAAGGGTAGGTGCAAACTACATAGGAAATATGGGAACTGTGGGAACAATACATACATGGGAGGAATGAGATTTAAAATAATGCAGGACTTAAATGAGATATGTAATGTTTGATCAAAAATGATTGGGTAGATTATAAGTGGTGTATAATGTTTGCAACTGGGAGTGTGTCAGGATGGTTTGTGAAGTAAAATACTTGCAACTAGGATTCTGTTGATGTGGTTTATTTTAATTTATATAAATGTATGATTGCCTGTATCATAAGTGATGGTTTAATAAAGATGTTTCTTATTTAGCCATTTAACAGTAGGGACAGTGCATCTTGATAAATCCTGTTATATGTCTGAGGAATTTTTAGGTTAATATTGTATACCTTTTATAATGCTATGAAGGAATGTTTTGTCATGAAATACTGAAGTCAAAAGCAGAACAGAATCAACCTGTAAGTTTTGAGGGACTGTGATGGGCACACCAACAGCTGCAATGAAGGGCAGGGAAGATGTACTTAATTAGTGATATGCAATTAGGTATAATGGTTCTCACACATACCTTTCTGTGACCATAATGTACAGCAACAGGTATGGTTCTGTTCACAGAAGTTGCATGTTGCATGACACTGTCAGACTGTATGAGGAATGAATTATCTCAATTCCTGTTATTTTTCAGAACACAGTGCTAACAAGAATGTAATTTAAAAACAGTTTAGCTACATGAGCAGCACATGTTCATAGTTTGCAGTCCTAAATCAAGATCATTCTTAGTAGCCATCCCCCATCAGGATGATGTCCTTACATTAACTCTTTTCACGGCCTGGAAAACATGTTTTTGTAGCTAAGAGGTGTTAGATAGGCAAATAAGTCTGAAAGTGAGAGTTTGGATGTAGGTTGTGTCTGTGGATTTGAATCTCATGTCCTCCAATATGTGCTCAAAGATGTTAGCATCTGAATGGACAATGTCAACCGAGTATTGTGCTTATCTAATGTTCTTCAGAATAAGAATCTACAAAGTGTGTTATGAAATGTCATCCTTGTTATTTGAGGAATAATGAATGTTACACTGTCAACTGAGCAGTGTACTAGCTAATGTTCTTTAGAATAATAGTCTACAAAGTGTGTTCTGAAATGTTTATCTTTGTTATTTTTAATTTTTTTTTTTTTACAGATGACAAGGACTGCAGTTGGAACAGAGTGGTATGCATTGCGCAGATGCACAAGCTTAAAGAGCAGCAAAGGGAGAGAGGTATGGTGAATATTTTAAGTATATTGTGAACTGAGATAAATATTTCACTGTTTTCAGGCCTGTATTTTTCAAAATTACATGTTTATTGATTAGAATGCAGGAATACCCATCATGCATCAGTAATGTAAATGAAATCAGCAAATGGTAGCTGTCATTACAACTATGTATAAAATTTATAGTGTTATTGCATTTTAGATCTATTTTGTTAGCACACATTTTTAACACTACATCCACAAACTGCATAACAGTTTGTTGTGTGTATCTAACACATGGGTTATAAAGTGAATGTTTCTTATGATGTATGGTTTGACAAAAAAAACCCAAGGAAAAGAGGCACTGGAAACACACAGAGAGTGTATTTAAAAATTGCAAGTTAAAACTTCAACCAAAAAAGTCAAAACTTTCACCATCAAGGCTTCCTCAGGCGAATATGAATAAACAGAAAACACTCTCAGCTTAAATATTTAATAACAGTCACATGACATGATCTTATACCTTCTGATGTAACACTTTCAAATAAGGTTTTAAAGTGAAATAATCATTCAAGCCGGGTGGTATATGGGCTCTCATACATAATACCCATTTCATTTTCTCATTTTCTGTTAATAATTTCATGTCACCTCCCCCTCAAAGGTTTATAAATTACTTTTAATTTAATTTTAATACATCAGAAGGTATAAGATCATGCACAAAACACTGATCAATAAATTAGTACAACTAGGTATTGATGTACTGTAGATAAGATGGATAGCTGCATGCCTTACATATAGGACATGTCAAGTATCACACCTCAACTGGACAGGTGAAATCCTATTTTACAGTCAAGGTGTCCTAGAGGGCTCTGTACCAGGGACATCGGGAGGCATACGCACTGTACTGATTTCAGTACAACTTTTTTTAGAAGGGGGGGTAGCTTTTTTGAAAAAAAAAAAAAGTACGTATTTAAAGGGTGTTGGCTCCTTTAAGGAGCATACCAACAGCCAGTCGGAAGTGAGCTGACATCATGTCCAGCTGGCTGCGAGCGGGAAACAATCACTGAGTTGGTGTAGTTTGGAATTGGAAGGCAAGCAATGGATTCACAAGCGGGAAACAATCGGGCATTCACAAATGGATTATCAGACAGTTTGGAAGGCAAGCAATGGATTCGCAGGGAAACAATCGGGCATTCACAAATGGATTATCGGAAGGCAAGTGTGTGTGAAGCAAGGGCATTCACAAATGGATTAGGCATGGAAGGAAGGCAGGCAATCAACAATTGAAGTAAGTGCATTCACATCACAAATGGATTATCGGAAGGTAGGGGTGTGTGTGTGTGTGTGTGTGTGTGTGTGTGTGTGTGTGTGTGTGTGTGTGTGTGTGTGAGTGAGTGACTGTGTTGTTTGCATATCACCATTCCAGTAAAGAACAGCAACATCTACATTCTGATTGGTACTCATATTCCTTTGGCATGTCCAGTGAGAAGAGTCACAGCAAACAGCTATCCTTTCTCAAAGATATATTCCCTTTGAAAAAAAAAAATCATTAATTTTATTGCATTAACACGTGCTTGAAGAAAACTTATCTTTTTAATTTACTGACAGCTGTAGCTTAACACCTTAACTTACTGTAGCATTTTTTTTTTATTTAACCTAAATTTAAGCTACTGATTATGATATATTGTTATACTCCAGCCTCATCCTGAAGTTTCAACCATTCTCCCTACTCTTTAGAATAAATGCCTATCCTTAGATGCCAACTTGTAGACTTAAACTAGTGCTTTATTTATTAAATTACTCTAATGGGACTGAAACCCATTTGTCACTTACAAAATGTATTTCAGAATAGCATATTTGAAGATGTTCAGATAGATGAGAACATTTAAGAGGACACACACTTGATTAAAATTTTAAACCATTGTAAGCTTTATTTTTCCCAATTACTCAGCTGCTTTGGGTGGCCATCTGGTGCAGAGAGCAATGCTGCTTCTTCACACTATTTGGTTTTCTAGTTTGTTTCCCATGTGCCACCTGGGGCAACATCTCTATGGACACTCAAATTGCCCAAAGGTGTAATTGTATGCATGCATGTGTATGTGTGTGCGTGTGTGTGTGTGTGTGTGTGTGTGTGTGTGTGTGTGTGTGTGTGTGTGTGTGTGTGTGTGTGTGAGTATGCCCTACATGTACTGGTCTCTCTTCCAGGACTGGTTCCAGGACTTTTCATGATGGAAACCTACAAGAAAAACTTTCACAATGACCTATATGGAGGATGATTCATGGCTACCCATCCAATGCAACAATAATTCTTTTTTTCCATTATATGCATTAAACACATATTCTCCAGAATATTTCCCTGATGTAAAAAGATAATTTGTGACCAAAATAAAGATCGCTCAATATCAGGTTGATAAGAAAAGAAAAGGAAAAAGTTTGAATTAACTTATTTTTGTGATTTCTTTCCATTGTGAGTTCTGCCCTTTTATCAATACTATAAGCATGTTGTCTACAAACAAGGATTTCTTGTCACTGGCTGCTTTTCTTTTCTTTTTTTTTTTGTAAATTGACCATTGGTACAGTAGCAGTCTACTCCATTCATGAAAGCAAAAAGAGTAGCTGTTCATTATGTTATAGTTAGTGCTTCACAGCATGTTGACAATAGAGCAAAAAGCAAAGCATCTGCGGGCAGGATAAAGGCAGGCTATTTTGTTCACTCTTAGTAAACAATTAAAGATGCACTGCTCTTCCTGTAATACCTAACAATCATTGGGAGCAAGTTACTTAGCTGCATGCAAAATTGCCATGTTGTGGTATTAGTGAAAAGACGGCCAATGAAAAAAACCTTAGAATATTTGTACCCTTTTCTAAATGGAGGGGCAATGTAGGAAGTAATTATATTAAGCAGGGGGAGGGTATGGTACAAGAACTTATATTGGGGGGATTAGATGCTGTGCCCTATCCCAAATCAAAAAATTGATTTTGGCCCTATTACATTGAGCAGTCTTTCTTTATCCAGTACAGCAGTTTGTCTATTTGGGGTGCAGCTGAGTTACCTTGCCTTGTACTTACCTTCATAAGGAAGCTTAATCTGAACTTAATTATCATAAAGTCAGTTGTAATTCAGGCAGATTTAATAATTTTTTTTCTCTATCTTAAAGCTCTAATCTGAAAGGCATATATACTTTTTTAATATACACAAAGCTTTTATATTGTAGGTATTTTGATTTAACTGAAATGCTTTCATTTCCTGCTGTCATCAAGATAGTGTTTTGTTGAGGAATATCATGCAAGTTATGACAAATCAGTTTCACTGAAAAACTCTTCAACAAGCTGTTGTCTAGAGTCCTTTTGTAATTTTAAGCAGTCATCGCCTGTTATTGAAAGTGAATTGCTAGACATTATATTTTTTAGCCAACAACACAAGTCTGCCATTTAATTCAACTGCTTAGAAAAATCCTTTAGAAAAGTCTCAGGGTTTACTTTACTTTTATAAATAACTGCAATGATCAGAGTTATACATTACTTTTATTTCAGAAATGCATGTAGATTCTCTAATTTTGTCAGCTGCTCTAAGTTAACTGTGCTTATATTAAAATGGTGTCCCTTCTTTGACAGGTTCCCAGCTGTATTTTCTGGCAATTTTATATTTTTGCATCACATTTTTGGTCCGTTTTTCATAAAATTGCGGTTTTCTGGCAAATTAGTGGCAAATTGTTAAAGACTGAAGTTAGAAAATAATGGCAGACATTTGAATTTCAGATTTCATACCTTTCAGAAAATTCGTACTAATGCAAGACCTACTACTATTCTATTACCTTTCTAAGTTTATAAGAGCAATATTTTAAAAAAATGTCCTTATTTTTGGGCCTTTGCCTCAGTTTTATTTATGAGTTTGTTGCTGTAAGAGGTTGAGAGGTGTGTGTGTGTGTGTGTGTCTGTGTGTGTGTGTGTGTGTGTGTGTGTGTGTGTGTGTGGTAGGTAGCATACCTCTCAACTGTCCAACTTTTGCAGAATGTTCAGATTTTTGCCCCATATTTTTTGTCTGTTCATAAATGTTGTGATTTTCTAGAAAATCATTGAAGGCTGAAGTTGCTAAATAATGACAGACATTTGAGTTTCAGACTTCATGTCATTTAAAAAAATTCATACTAGCACAAATCCTGTTATTCTAGCAACTTTCTCATACTAGCACAAATCCTGCTATTCTAGCAACTTTCTAAGTTCACAAGAACATTATTTAATTTCTGTCCCTGTTTATTTTAGGCTTTGTCCATATTTCTTGCACTAAGAGGTAGGTAGGGGTGTGTGTGTGAATGAAACATCCTAGTTAGTGGTAGCAGGTGGTTAGTAATTTACTCAAGCTCAAAACCTGTACCTTAGTTACAGAAAACAAAAGCATAAATTCTCTACCCCAACTACCATGCTGCATTTTTCAAAGAATTGACATTTCAGGTTAATTTTCAATTCAAGGAACCGAGTTTGAGTGAATTTATATTATATTACTGAAGAGGCATTACAGCAAATGCCTCTTCATCGACACTAAAAGAGCGAACCGTGAATTACAAGAATGGCCGTAGCTTGGCTGGGGAGGGGGGTAGCAGTTTGAGAGCTGTGAGTACAAATTTGAAAATCCTAGCTACACCCCTGCTCTGTACTAGGCCCTTACTTGTTTAGATTATATCATTCAGACTTTACTATTTCATGTGAGGTGTTCTACAGTCTATATGTTGACGACCTGAAATTGGGTACTGATTACAAGTGTTACAGATAAGGCATGTTTGCAAAATAATTTGACTAAATTGACCATTTGGGCACAGGAGAATAATATGTTGATAAATACATCAAAAACTAAGCATATGAGATTTGGGAGACATAAACTGAAAGGTGAATATTTAATACAGCACACAGTGATTGAAACTGTAGAGTCATTTCAGGACCTGGGTATATGGGTAGATTCAGCTATGAGTTTTTCTAATCATATCAACCAATTGGCTAATGATAGTTATAGAACTATAGGTTGTATACAAAGATTTATAAAGTCTAGGAAATCAAACATAATGAAGTCATTGTTTGGTAGTTTCATTAGACCCACACTTGAGTATAGAATAACAATATGGAAACCCTATAGGAAAACAAGCATGAATAAACTGGAAAGAGTACAGCGGAAATATACTAAGGGCATCCATGGATGTGAAAATTGAAGTTATTATGAAAGACTAAAATATCTGAACTTGTATAGTGTCTCTTACAGATATTTAAGAGGAGATCTTATTCAGATATATAGGGCATTTAGGGGCAACTACCTCTGGGAATGTTTGGGATTATAAAAAAGTACTAGAGAATCATCAGATAACCTATGTAGAAGTTTTTGTAGGAATGAGAAGTGTACTAATTTGTTCTCTGACAGACTAGCTGATGCATGGAACAGACTACCAAATTACATTAAAGCAAGTACTGGTATAGATATTTTTAAGAACAGCGTAGACATTTATTATGGGAACTAGTGTTTTGGCATATTGGCAAGCTAGAAGGGCTTTAATGCCCGTGCTTGAAACATTTGTATGTATGCATGTATGTATGTAAGAATATGATAAGTCACATTTTTCTTTCTCATTTAGAATGTAGGCTTTGAAATAATCCACATATAACAGAACTACTTGTAGCCCTGCTTGCAGAAGCAGGATCACTTACAAACACCGTTTGTACATCATCAAATGAAAAATGAATGAGCAATGGAAACTTCTTCCAGTGCTAAACTGAAATTAGGGCTGCAGTTTCATGTTTTCATTACTTTCCACTGTCTCATGAGACTTATCTGGCAAATGTGAAGAATGCATGAAATGGCAAGTTAAAACTTCAACCAAAAAAGTCAAAACTTGCTGAAATGGGGAAAGAATGTTTAAAGTAGGAAGCAGGGAGGAATGCCATTGCTATGAAAAAAATCTTATTATTTGCATGATCTACTTGATCTCAAATCTCTTTTTCCTTTTCTTTTTTTGTTTAATAATCCCTGCTTCCTGCTTTGAACATTCTTTCCCCATTTCAGCAATCTTCAATGAAAAAAATCAGGATGGAATTCTGATTTTAAATCAACTTCCACTTCTTTGATGTTTGCAACCAACCACTCATACTTTCTTTGATTTATTCAACAAGAATTTTAAGCCAATCCCTTGTATCTTTAAAACTGGCTTGGCAGTAGGGAAGATAATAAAAGTTTGTTTCTCTGACTCCTGCTGTTTTGACTGTGTGATTTATAGCACAGAGTATTTGGCAAATGAACTCAAGCTCTAATTCTTATCAGAATCTTTAAATACATTTGATATACAACACACATCTATATCTTAGACTTGTTTCAAAAATGTTTATATGATTAGCTAGTAATTTCGAAATTGCCAAGCACTGCATAAATAAAACTGTTTGTGAGCACATTAAAGTACTTAAGTACAGTGTTAGTGTTCCTTTGGTGAAAAAGGCTGTAGGTTCTATTCCCCCACAAGCTATATTGATTACTAACAATGCCATGTACCATGGGAGGTGGGTGCTGCACTATTGAGTGTGTCATTCTTCAGGTGAGGTGGATGTAAAAGATCCTATGGCACCTATTGAAAAGAATAGGAAACTTTTATTATGACAAGAAGCAAGATCATCACATAACATAATCAACAAAGGCAAAACAATATACACACTATAAAAAGTATTACAATAAAAAACATGCCCAGTAATCTAATATAATTTTGAGAAACATTTTAATATTTATTTATTTTTATTTTACATTTGTTGACTGGGATAGTCTGACTGAGCAGACATAGCCCCTTTTCAGCAGAAGCCTGGGGAGAAAAGCCAAACATACATTTACATAAAGTTTAAACATAAGCAAATAAGAACAATTTAAACATAATCAAATAACAAAACATAAACAATTAAAAAAGCATGAACTATTCACAACAAAAATGATTAAAACAACTATATACAATAAAAGTAAGTAAGGAAGCAGCATAAACAGAATCAATATAGTTTTGTCAAATGATCAAGAAATTAAAGATACTTAGTAATTTACTATTACTGTACATCAGGTTTATGGGTGGGAGGTGAGAGATGAATGTTTAAATAGTAGGGTGATGAGGTTTAACATTAGTGTAAAGAGGTTTGCTACATAGTGAGGACATGCGGTCCAAGACAGGAAGTGAAGGCTAGACAGAGCTAAGAGGTGAAAAAGAAGAGGAGGTCAATGAAGTAAACAACATAGGGGACAGTCAGATGACTGTCTTAGGGGTAGTAGAGAAGATCATGGGGGGAAAGTACAGTGACAGGACCAGTGACTTTTTAAGTATTCCTTGGTAGCTGCTTTGAATTTTTTGGGGTGATTAAGAGACCTGATTTCTAATGGCAGCCTGTTCCAAGAGATGGTAAGATGGTAGCTAAGGAGGATGCATCCCAGTTTGGTCTTAGGTTTATAGACTTGTAGAAGGTTTTGGTCTGAGCTAGTGGGAGAGTATTGAGAGATAAGAGTTGGGCAATAGGAAGGCTGATATAGAATGGAGTGAATAATTTGAAGCTGAGAAAGAAGGAGCTGGTGAGTTAATTCTAGACAGTTTAAGTGTTTAATTGAGAGATAGTGATGGGATTTACATGTTTGGTGTGCTGTGGATCTTGCTACTTTGTTGCAGGTTGATTCTAGTTTAGTAAGGAGAGAAGAGTTGAGATTTGTGGGGATTTGGGAGCTATACAATAGACTGATTAGGAGATAAGCATGAGACAGGGTTACTTTTGCTTTGTTAGTTAGAAACTTTTTGTTTCTATATAGGACGCCCAGTTTTAGATGAGTCTTATGGATACAATTATTAACATGTAATTCAAACTTAAGTTGATCGTCTATAATGACAACTAAGAGTTTAGTGTTAAATTCAGCTTTGATAAGAGTGTTATTAAGAGACAGAATAGTGACAGTACGTTTAAAGTGGCTAACATTTTTAGGTAAGAAGAATAGGAGTTTTGTTTTTTTAGGGTTCAGAAAAAGCAGGTTGTTAGATAACCAGGTTTCAACTGAGTTAAAGGATGCCTGAGTGATAGAGATGAGTTCAGAAGGGGTATCAGCAATGGTGATGACTGTAGAGTCATCTGCATATTGTACAAGGGATGACTGGGGGCAGGAAGTATAGAGTAGATTAGTAAAGATATTAAAAAATAATGGGCCAAGAATGGAGCCTTGGGAGGCTCCCATTTTAAGTGGGATAGATGGGGAGAGAGCAGTGAGCCATTTCACAGATTTCAAGTGATCAGAGAGGTAGCTAGAAAACCAGGCAACAGTAGGAGTGGAGAAGTTAAGATTAGTCAGTTAAGTCAATAGACATGAGTGAGACACAGTATTGAAGGCTTTTGAAAGGTCTAAGAAGAGGCAGGAGACAAGTTTGTTTTTATCTATGGCCAGAGAAATGAAACTGAGGAAGGATATGAGGGCAGTAGTAGTACTATGCTTAGGGCAGAAGCTGTGTTGTGTAGGTGTAAGCAGATTTTCCTGTAGTAGGTGTTCCATGACTTGCTTATGTATGCATTTCTCCACTTACTTTAGAGAGAGGGGATAAGACTCCAATGGGCCTGAAGTTAGAGATTTCAGAGGCATTACCTCCTTTATGTATAGGTAGAGTGTAGAATTCTTTCCAGATAGAAAACACCTTTGATTCGGAGATAGAGCAATTTATCAGAATAGATACTGGAAGAGCAAGTGAGTCGGCTACTAATTGAAGGAAATAAGAAGGAATATTATCTGCAGATTTGGAGCAGGATTTTAGTTTATAGAGTAAAGATTTAATGTAGCTAGTAGGAACAGATCTGAGAAAAAAGTATTAGAAGAATTTAAAGTAGAAGACGGTTCAGAGAAGTTAGTGGTATAGTTATTAATAGCGTTAGTCGAGTTAGCAGTAGAGGGGTCAGAGGTAAACAACTTACAAACAGATTCAATAAAGTAGTTGATAAATGTAGTAGCAGTTTTTTTTCAGGTGTCTTGTTAGGGCAGGGATTGGGAGAAGAAGGGTTCCTGGAATGCAATATTTGGTTAAATGAGTTCCAAAATTTGCTGGGGTTTGATCTTTGAGCTGTGGGAGGGTTAAAGTAGATTTTGCTTTATCTCTAATAATGTGTTTCTTTGTCAGATTTCTGAGTTCTTTGTACTTTTGTAAGTCGTGGGAAGCTTAGTTTTCACCTATGTTTTCCACATCCTGTCTCTGGAATTAATTAGGGTACGAGTAGCATTAGTTAGCCATGGGGATATTTTATAAACACATATTCCCCCAACTTTTCTTCCAAAACCATTTCCTTAGCTTTTCCAATATCAAAACACAATGCTAAGTTTTTCAAATGCTAACTTTTCACATCGTAAGCAAAACCCCACAGCCAAAAAAGCAAACATGAAGAAAAAAAAAAAAAAAAGAGTTATATTGACAGCTCCATTTGGGAGCAAATTACTGGCCTGGTTTGAATGGCATGCTTTCTTTGGCATGTATTTTAAAACTGAAATCTCAACTGAGATGAAAAAAGCTTTTTTGAATAAATATTTTGAGGGCCATCTATTATTGTGCATTCATGGAGGATGTGACGTTTTTCATCAATGAACATGATTTTCATTGGTCTATCAGGAGGGTGTGACGATCACATGGTCATGAACGGAGATTGATTATCAGATGAAGTTTTTATAAAAGAAAACAAAAGTGCTTATCATTTCTTGATTCAAGGATCTTTAATTTTATATAATAAAATAATATTTTTACTGTGTTCGCTTCAGCCAACAAACAACTTTACATCTTGCTAACCAAATATGCCATAATACCCTGACTAAAATATATCTGTCAATCATACATCAATAGGCAAAGACCTATAGTAATATTCATAAAGAATCATATCTAATGGAAATGAAAAAGAAAAATCAACATTATAAGAAAGCAAAAGCATTTGCCAAAATAAGTGAATTCTAGAAATGTCTAATAAAAACATGTGAAAAGGTTTCTTCAAAATTGCAAATATGGCACAAACATAAAACCAGCAATCTGCCACAAAAAAGCCTTGATATTTTAAGACATATGTTTTCTATGATTAATACTTTGTAAAATATGAGGAGAGATATTTTTCCCATGGCCTATCAAAAAAGTAAGAAACTGTCTCTCACACACACACACACACAATATATATATATATATATATATATATATATATATATCAACATTTTCTGGATTTAATAGATAAAAAAATGCATGTTTCCAACTAAGTATATTATCAGTGTATTCCATTAAGAGGTAATGGCAGTCTTTGACATTTGCCTATAAACACACTGTCCCAACTATCATTGTATTTTTTCCATAATAATTTGCTAAGCAAATCCACTTTGTCCAGTATAAATGCATAGAGGCTAAACAGAAAACACAGTTTATTAGACCTAACCCACCGTCTTCTTTTTTTTTTTTTTTTTACAAAACTAAACAATAATATTTCTCTTAAAAAGGGTTAACTTATCCCCCCTCCAAAAAAAAAATGAAAAAATATGTCTGAAAATATATTGTGTTTCATTTTTGGAAAAGTTAAAACTTGTCCTATATAACTTAATGTTCTTAGTATAATCGTATTCAAAGTATAAACTTTTTTTAAGAAAGACAGTTTGAAACTCTGCCAGGTATCCAAAATCTTTTGTATATGTACAAGAATACAGTCACACTGGATTAGAAATGCGTGCTTTCAACCTAAAGTTACTCCTAAATAATAATTGTATCATTTACAAGCAAGATTTCATGTAAAGATGACATAAAATCAAAACCAACACACTTTTACGTACTAAGGGACAATCACACTTTCCAAAATATAGTTTTAACTTCCTAAAGGGTAGTAATAATATAATATTCTGAGTTAAGTATAAGATTAAAATCTTCAGCATAAGAGAAAACTAATGGTAGAGTAAGGCGTGGTGCTATTTCCCATAAAGCATCTTACAGGTTTTAGAACATTCCTCTACAACATAATTCATCATGCCACTCAACAGGCAGCCTTGTTTGACACTTTGACAAATTTTAATTTTATTACCAAGATGACCATTTATTAAAGGCTTAACCTAGGAATTTTCACTAAAGTCAAGTAAAGTGTCTACTTGTTCCCATAATAGATGCAAATATCTTCCCGTAGTATTGTTCATTCTACCCACCATTGAACTTTTAATAGTTTACAGTTAAACTAAATATGCTAACAAGCTCAAAAAACAGTGCTATAAATCAATTATACTTACATGAATAAGAAGAGAAGAAATGAAAGAAAAAGAATGTGTATAAGAAAGATAATCTAGCTCAATGGATAATCTATCTGTATAATAAGTCGACTCTATGTGAGGTCCTAAAACAAGATTGTTAGAGTCTAAGATCCCACGCAGTAACTAAATATGTACATTTTTTGTTGAGTCTCATGGGGGGATCCAATCTCCTGTAGTAATAACGGGATAATTAACACTTAAAAAAATGTAATAAACAAAATACATCTTCCCTAGATTTTTTATTCATAGGAACATAAACAGCAATGAGTCTAAAAATCCCTTCCCATGATTGCCTATCACAAATAAGAATTTATCCTGGAATAGCAATTGATACATCTAACAAAAAACACTAGAGTTAAACAAACAGAGCATACATCTTTTCCAAAGTTCCAAACAAGTTTATGCCCTGAAACTACCTCAGTCTGTTTTTCTTTTGTAAATCAGTAACTGATCTTATATCAAGTAAACAGATATGGCAACCCCTGCCTGTATACAAAAAAGTAAAATCTGTCATCTGTGACATATTTAATCAAGCTGCTTACATTCAAATGGCTAATAACAAGACCACCATTTTCCTTTCTTAACAGAATGTCTTTAGGCCTTTGTCTCAGCTTCCTTTTATGTACTCTCTAAGCAGCAGTGGTACTGGTTTTATCCTTTTCTTCATTTCCATAACTTTATATATCATCACTGCCATCAGCCTCCTTTCCCCGTCTCTTACTCTGTGGACTCTACTGTTGTATATAAAGTATGTTCTGATTTACTAGCAGGTACTTTTTCGATATCAAATAATTGAAATGTGCCAGAGGTAGTAATAAGAACATTTTCTTGCAGTCTTGATTAGTGTCCACCACAACTTGGGAGAATCAAACCAAAAAGTGTGCAACAGTCTCATATTCCCTACAAGAAGGAACACGGTTACAAGTAGAATGGCCTATAACACCCCACTGACTGCAACATTGTTTGTCACAATTTTGAATCAGATGTGATAACTAGCCACAAAAAATGAATAAATAAATAAAATAAAAATAAAAAAGCAAGTTTTAGGATGTCTTTTGTAGTACACTTATTGATCATTAATAGAAATGACACTGGGAATATGCTTCACTTTACCATGCTGCTTAGAGACAAAAACCCACAATTCTCATGGCCTGCCCCACAAACCCTTATAATCATACACTTTCTAATATCAAAAACACCTTCACAGTGAAGTGAGTAATACTGCCTAATGAAAGTATTTTTAATGTCTACAGTTCTAAACTGTAGAATAAGTTATCTTACAAAGCTCATGTTGAAAGCTGTAAAGGTATACTGCTCCCATAGCTGACATAAGCTTTTCAAATCTGCCTGCTGTAAAAAATCGATCTGCAGTATCAAAAGTCTCAGAGGTGATATTACAAACGGTATCCTTCCCCAAACATATAAATTAAAGAATCCCCCGGATTTTGTATGCCTTGCATGGCATGCAGGATCAGTGCAGGAGCTGTAGCAGGCAATATGTCTGCAGTGTGATCCAGGAACAACCTGCAGGGGTGTGCACGAGCGGTCCTGCACTAGTCCTGCATGGACTAAGCCCCTGTATGCAAATAACCCCATTTGCAGGAGAAATCCATGCAAATGAGGTTAATTTGCAATCCAGGAAGCTTGTATCTGGCCGTGCAGGACTAGTGTAATCTGCAGAAATTTACTTGGTTAGTAACCGAGCACTGCTGTGGTAGCGTTGTCGCCTCACAGTAAGATGTTGTCCTGTTAAATTTTCAGTTAGAGCGTCTTCTGTGTGGAGACATGCGTGAATGGGCGTACCTTCGTTGATGGTTGTGCATCAGGGCCGGCAACTGGGCACGTAAAAATTGACTGCCAATCATTAGCGGACCGGAGTTCTACTGGGGCGACCCCTAACTGGGAAAAGCCGAAAGACGCACCAGTAACCGAGTACATTTCTGCAAAATCCAAAACGGAGTGGTGACAGCTCCAATTAAAGGCTGCATATCAGTCAGGAAGCATGCCAATGGCCAAGTATAAGGCCACTGGCATTGCGAACAACATAAAAAAATAAAAAAAAATCAACTTTTATTTTTTTTAGCCGATCTCGGCTGTTTAAGTGTAGGGCAGCGACACGTAAATGGGATCAGGGGGAAAATAACAAAATAAACCTAAAATAAGCATTCTAACTAAAATTACTATTCTGCCATGCAAGTCAAAGGCAGGCAGAAGACAACATGGCCAGTGAGTAGTGGCTGCTAAGGGGGGAGGCTCAGTGTGAGACATTTAACTATGCATTAGCAGGCAATCCTATGCAAATGAGGGGAATGATAGTGAATCCCAGTTTTCCCTAGCATGCTAGTCAGGTCCCAACAGTGTAAGAGTAGGAATAGCTTGGTGCAAGCCTAGGAGTTAGCTGATATCATGTGTGTGCATGTGTGTGTCAGGCATACTGTAAGTGGATTGGAGCCCTGTGGCTCAGGTTTGCTCCTAGCTAAGCACAGCTAAGCAGGGGGGTGGGACTGACTCTGCCTAGCACTCTGTACATTGCCTAAGCGGGTGTGCGCACTGCACACCAGGTTTTAAAGGTTTAAAAAAAAGTTAAACCAGGAAATAGCAGCTCTGTGCACATTTGAGCACTCTGTGCGGCACGCCCCTGGGCTTAAACAGGAAGGCAATGGGAAGGGAAAACAGCAGTAGGAAGGTAATCTAGGAGAACTAGCATAGCTGGCAGGTAAAATGCATAAGAATCAGCCAATTACACAGGCAGCAGACCAGCCCAGCCACGAACACTACTATAAACTACGCAAGCACCTTCCCCTCTGTTTTTCCCACACTCTGCACCATCGATGTAAACAAGTGGGGAACTTTTAATACTCACAACAGCAAAATGATAGGGGCTGCAATAACTATCATGCAACAACTTGTGGAAGAGGCTGAGGGTGGTGAGGATGTGAATGCTGTCGACAAACCCTCAGTGAGGAGACGGAGAAGAGTGTACAGACCCAGGGTAACCTACCAGGGGCTACATGAGCTGGAGATAGTGGAGTGTTATATGGTGGACAGGGACCTCCTAAAGCAAATTGTTGAGCTGTGCCAGCCACACCTCACACACACAGAACTAACAGAGAGGAACCCATCCCAGTGGCTACCAAGGTATGTGTAGGCCTAAGAATACTTGCTACAGGTACCTTACAAAGACCAACTGGGGATATGATGGGGATCTCACAGGCATCAGCATCTAGGGTACTCCACCAGTTCTTGGATGCCATATCAGCATATGTCGGTGAGCACGTATATTTCCCCAACACCCGTGAGGCATTGGCCAACAATATGCAGCTGTTCCACCAAATAGAAGAATACCTGAGGTAGTGGGTGCCATAGACTGCATGCACATATGCATCAAAGCACCACCCAGTGAGCGGGGTAGGGTCTACATCAACCGCAAGGGCTTCCCCTCCATCAACTGCCAGGTTGTGTGTGATATCCAGGGCATAATAATGAATGTGTGTGCTGGCTGCCCTGGAAGCTGTCATGATTCCCACATCTGGCATCTGATGCAACTGTACCAGAGATTTGCCAATGGGGACATCTCTCACGGTCACCTAGTGGGGGATGCTGGATACACACAGGAGCCGTGGCTGATGACACCCATCAGAAATGCACATGCACCGGAACAGGAACTCCATAATTAGGCACATGGACAGACCAGAATTATAGTACAGCATGTGTTTGGGATGCTCAAGTCATGGTTCCATTGCCTGGACACATCCAGTGGAGCCTTGCAATACTCATCAGCTACATGTACCCAAATTGTCCTAGTATTTTCCATACTACACAATATGATCCTGCGGAAACAGCTGCATGAGGATCAGCAGGGGGCAGGGCCACACAGTCCCCCACCATTGCCAAGGCCTGCACAGGCACAGAGTGACTTGGAGGAGGAACAACCTGAGTCTGCCCCAGTAGGCAGAAGGAGGCGTGCCCAGTAAGCCCTGGCCTTGGCAAAGAGGCAACACATAGCACATACACTGATACAGGAGGGACCCAGGAAATAACACCTCTCTCTAACTCTCACATACAGTAAAAGGGGTGCCAGACATTACACTACCTGTGCTCAACCATGTGTAGGGAGTGTACTATGTGCATCTGACATAGGCAGCCCTGCAGCACCACCCTCAATACTGGGACACCCACAATGTAAGTGACTCACACATGCCAGTCAGGGGGGTTAACATACCCAACAACAGTCACAGCCAGCAAGACAGGTGTAAACAAACACAAACAAAGGCTGTGCTATGGCCCCTGAATGATGCCTATGGGTAACCTCCCCCCCAGGCCTACACAGACAGACTACAGCAGGTCAGGCAGTGGGACGTTAGTTCTGAAGGGTAGGAAGTCAGAAACTATGTAGGTAAATCAAAGCTAAGATCTGTAGTACACTGGTATACCTCTAGTCAGCATGATAGGTAAGAATACAGAATAAAATGGAGTACCTGACATGCCAGTATGATAATAGCAAATGTGTACAAGTGTCAGGTGCGCCCCCCCATCCTACGTAGTAATATAATAATAGTCAGGTGTGCCCCCCCAATCCTGTGTAGAAATGTAGAAATAGTCAGGTGTGCCCCCAAGCCTGTGTAGAAATGTAGAAATAGTCAGATGTGCCCCCCCCATCCTATGTAGAAATGTAGTAACAGTCAAGTGTGCCCCCCAATCCTGTGAAGAAATGTAGAAATAGGCAGGTGTGCCTCCCCATCCTATGTAGAAATGTAGTAACAGTCAATGCCAAATGATCGATGGATACCCTGCAGAAACAGTATGCTACCTGTAGGTGTACAACACAAAGGTCAGCACTGTAGTACAAACTATCTGGGCTTGATCCACACATTCAATACAGATGGGCATACTGGGCATGCTCACACACTTAGAGAAATGAAGGCAGTGTCAGTCAACAACATACTGAAAGGTCATACTGGGCATGCTCACATACCCAAACACATGAAGGCCATGTCTGCAAACACCAGTGGACCAGACATATCTGGCAGTCACAGATGTTAGTGCAGACACTCTTCAGTATGCACCACACATGCTTTGCACACACAGTGAATAGGAATACAGACATATATCTAAAGACAACACAATATAATAAGCCAAATGTAGACATACATAGATGCGTGGAAGAGGGTGACTGTACCAAGGAGCCATCCAGGCATGTCCCACCCAGCACATAGCCAAAGGGCCACAACCACATGAGGTTCAGATGTCACTCACTGTCGATACTAGCCACTGGTATCTGTCAGCATTACAGACTATGTGGTACATGTGCTAGCTGTGCAACATGACTGTACAAGGAAGTAGTCATCTAGCAGCTGTATACACGTACCTGTGAAATATGACCCTGTGTGCCCACATGTGGTGTGTCAACCTCTAGATGAATGGGTTATGGTCCATGCACACACACATTGCCCTCCCCATAGCCCTACCATGAGAAGCCTGCTAAGGTCATCCACTGTGAAATACACCTTTGGGAGAGATGTAACCCAGTAATCTCTGTGGCGCGTCCCATAACTGTGTACTACTGTAGTGTGATAAACTAGTTAGGTAGGAGTTCCAATCTTAGACATGGCAACTATGTGTTTGTGTCTGTCTGTGTAGACAGCAATGCTTTTTAGGGTAGTCACACTCCCTGCAATTCAAATGCTCTACTTTGGTAAGGCTGCTGATGTCATCCACCTAGAAATACATCTCTGGGAAGGTTATAGCCCAGTAATCTCTGTAGCGCTTGCCATAACTGCATACTACTATAGTGTGATAAAGTAGTTAGGTATGAGCTCTAATCCCAGACTTGGCAAGTGTGTGTGTGTGTGTGTGTGTGTGTGTGTGTGTGTGTGTGTGTGTGTGTGTGTGTGTGTGTGTGTGTCTGTCCAACTCTGTATGTGTAGAAAGCAATGCTTTTCAGGATAGTCACACTCCCTACAATTCAAATGCTCTACTTTAGCAAGGCTGCTGATGTCATCCACCTAGAAATACACCTCTGGGAAGGTTATAACCCTGTAATAGCCATAGTGCATCCTATAACTGTGCACTGCTGTAGTGTGATAAGTTAGTTAGGTAGGAGTTCTAATCCCAGACTAGGCAAGTGTTTGTATGTGTGTCTGTCCCTGTAGAGAGCAATGCTTTTTAGGGCAGTCACACTCCTTACAATTCAAATGCTCTACTTTGGCAAGGCTGCTGATGTCATCCACCTAGAAATACAACTCTGGGAAGGCTGTAGCCTAGTAATCTCCATAGCGCATCCTATAACTGCGTACTGCTGTAGTGTGATAAATTAGTTAGGTAGGAGTTCTACTCCCAGACTTGGCAATTGTGTGTGTGTTTGTGTGTACAGAGCAATGCATTTAGGCTAGTCACACTCACTACAATTCAAATGCCCTACTTTGGCAATCTTGCTGATGTCATTCACTGTGAAATGCACCTTTGGGGAAGGGGCACTCCAGTAATCCTTGTGGTGAGTCCTCTAACAGCATCATGCTGTAGTGTGATATAGAACTCTGGTAGGGGTTCTATCCCCACACATGGCAGTAGTGGATGTTTTGTGTGTGTGTCTATGTTTGTGTAGGGAGCAATGCACTTTAGGCTAGTTATACTCTCTACAATTCAAATGTCTTACCTTGGCAATCCTACTGATGTCATTCACTGTGAAATACACCTTTGGGGAAGGTGCACTCCAATAATTTCCGTGGTGCGTCCTATAACAGCATCATGCTGTAGTGCGATATAGGACTCTGGTAGGGGTTTTATCTCCACACATGGCAGTTGTGGATGTTTTGTGTGTGTTTCTATGTTTGTGTAGGGAGCAATGTATTTTAGGCTAGTCACACTCAATACAATTCAAATGCCCTACTTTGGCAATCCTGCTGATGTCATTCAGTGTGAAATACACCTTTGGGGAAGGGACACTCCAGTAATCTCTGTGGTGCGTCCTAGAATAGCATCATGCTGTAGTGTGATATAGACCCCCTGGTAAGGGTTCTATCTCCACACATGGCAGTTGAGGATGTTTTGTGTGTTTGTCTATGTTTGTGTAGGGAGCAATGCATTTTAGGCTAGTCACACTCCCTACAATTCAAATGCCTTACTTTGGCAATCCTGCTGATGTCATTCACTGTGAAATACACCTTTGGGGAAAGAGAACTCCAGTAATCTCCTTGGTGCATCCTATAACAGCATACTGCTATAGTGTAATATACTAGTTAGGTAGGAGATCTAATCCCAGACATGACAGGTGTGTGTGTGTGTGTGTGTGTGTGTGTGTGTGTGTGTGTGTGTGTGTGATTTGTATCCTGAGTGGCGGTGGCTGTGAGTGTGTAACAACTGGACTCAATGTGGAGTGGGTTTTGCAAACTTCTTATATGGTGGGCCAAGTATATATCACAATGTCCACCATACAGGGATAACAGATGTGAAATAGCCAAGAGGCTGGGGTGCAAATCCATACCCCTAAATGTGACATCAATGCCAGCTGAACAACGTTAACAACTCTTGTATTACACAGTGTACACTCTCAACCCATGTCTCTCACACACACACACTTGCCTAGGCACCAGCCGAACAGCCATTATGTTGGTAGTACCCCACATGTTGTCAACTGGTAGTAACCATGGTGTGATTGCAGTGGGCTACAGAGGGCATGGCACCCTGTCCATCAGTCCAGTAGGCATGTACATGCCAACAGTGCACCTCCCCCCATGTTTCCCACTGGACACCTGCAACACCTGTGGTGCCATCAATTTGACTCACAAAGGACGTAGCATGCCTGAAACACAAGCCCTGTATGGACAGATGTCACTGACACCAGGGAATACTGGTATCATTCTATCAATGTAGGTGCAGGGCCAACCTGCTGTCCATGAACAGTTCCTGCCACATGAGGCCAGGACTGGCACATCTGATGATAATGATCTGTGTACACAACACGGGCTAGACATCCCAGGTACAGTTCCACATGTCACTGTACATGCATGTGGGAGGTGTGCACATCCCAGACACTGTCCATATCGTGGACAAAGGAGCACATACATGGCAAGCAGTGCACATCATTGGCCACATGCAATAGTCACCCAGGTGACTGGATGGTGAATACAATACCCACCTGGGTGGGCAACTCCAGACACTACACCCCTGAGCCACAATGCAGACAATTGTCATGTGGCCTGGTGCCAAGGTATACACATCACCTAGCCTTGTATAGCCATCTGGCACCGTCAACCACAACACACCCGTGAAGCAGTGCACACATGCATGTCAGTACTGGCACCTGTGTCTGTGTGTGTGGTGTATGATGCATATGACCACATTCATGCTCACAACAACCCCCACTGACATACTGAACCATGCTGTCTAATGTCAGACACCGCCACATACCCTTTGCACATATAACCTCTGTCTGACCCCTGTGGTGCATGTGATACCTGCACAGTACTGTGTTGTGGCACTCCCACTAGTGATGAGTTGTATTCCTGGCCCTGCCAAGTGTGGCAATGTGTGCATCCCTGTGAGAGTGTGGCTGTGTTGACGCTAACACCTGTTCTTGCGGGCAGGCACATGTACTACACCTACCACATAGCACATTTGTATTATTTATTACATTATATTATTTTATATTATATATTTATTTTAATAACACAGCTATATACAGTTTTTATAACCCAGTTTTATAATTAATAAGCTATAATACTTGCTGCTATATCAGGTGTTAGGTTCTTGCAATAGGTTTTTACACCCTTAGTATTCTTAGCATTTTTAGCATTTTTATACACTGTTTTTTATAAATTATATATATATATATATATATATATATATATATATATATATATATATATATATATATATATATATATATATATATATATATATATATATATATATATATAATGACTTTTTTCGTAAACTTCATTTATATATATATTTATTATATGACATTTGTTATGAATTATGAAACAAATTGTTGCTATTGTTGACTTGTGAATGGAAGTTGTTATTTCACTCATATGCACCATGCACTTTAACAGTTAATATGAGATGTACTTAATTGGATGACCAATGAAACACATTTTTAGATGATATAAAACAAGTAAAGCTCTTTGGTTTTTGATTCTGATGAAGTCTCCAGAGGGGACATGAAAGCACTTAATTCAGTTTATTTTTATTTTATTTTATGTTTGTGAATAAACTTACTTTTTGAAATCTACAACATGTGCTCACTTGTGGAGGTGCTTTGTGATCATTTTGTGACTCTGAAAAGGGAAACACTAGGAGGGACAGCCTTTATTGGAGCCAACACCTTGTTTTTGTGTTTTGTTACACTTGCATTTCGGGATTACATATACGTATATCTATGTATATATATATATATCTATATATACACATATGTATATATATATATATATATATATATATATATCTATATATACACATATGTATATAGGAGCACTGCAGAATCCTGAAAGCCAAAAGTCCTGAAGACCATCAGGGGTGAGCTGCCTTAAGGTATATGGATGTACATTACCATACAATCCACCTTGGTTAAATGCAGGCCTACTGCCACCTGCCCTACAGATGGTTCACTTTGTCAGTGTGCTTGTCATGGTGTCAGTTGTGTCTTGTCAGTATAGACTGGCTTCTAGCTCTCATTACTTGCTAACTATCTTACTTGCTCTCCTTCCTACAACCTACCTCTTCTAATTTCTTATATTCTTAGCTCTCTTTCTCTTTCTATCTTATCATTATCTATCTCAAAGTATTTTTTTAACTTTATATGATGTCTTTTTAATTTTTAATTGGTATAGTATTTATTTATTTTTATTTTATTTATCTTTACTTAGTATATTATATTATAATTATATAAGTATTTTGTATTGAGTAACTGTAGTTGTTAGTTTATGTCTTTTTTAAAACCTTCTTTTAACTCTAGTATGTTTTGCCTTAATGTATTCCTGTGGAGCTTTTTTTCCAGACTTCTACTGAAAATGGAAATATCTCCAGTTAGACTAGCCCGGTCAACAAATGTAAAATAAATAAAATAAATAAAATTGTTATGTAACAGTTACATCCCATTGTGTCAACTGAGGTCTTTACCCCCTAGGGATTATTTACAGAGTGTAGCTATAATGGCTGCTGAACTATACATCTGCATTACTTACTGTTGATTGTTTGGTATCCTGTGGCCCAGTCTGTCTTTACTATTGTACTACTTGATGGCCTTGGCCTGGACAGCAACATTTGTTAACTTTTCTAGACTACTGTATTAGTATAACTGTTTCACAGTTGCATTACCTGGTTTATAGGGATGTCCGTGTCTAAACATCTGTATGACATGGCATATACAACTGTAATATTACACAAATAAAGCTTTCCTATTTAATCACACCTGTGTGTGGTGTTATATCTTTGATATCTCTGTGGGTATATGTTACAGGCAATGAATGTCATTTCTATGGGTGGCTCATACAGTCTCCAGTTGGTAAGGTGGTAACTGTAGGAATAGTGGCTGTTCCATATTGTGTGCACGTACTACATATGTAACTTACTGTACATATCTCTGTGTGTGTATGTGTAGTTACATATATATATATATATATATATATATATATATATATATATATATATATATATATATATATATATATATATACATACATATATATGTGTGTGTATGTGTGTGTGTGTGTGTAGATATATATATATATATATATATATGTATATATGTATATATATATATATATATATATATATATATATATATATATATATATATATATATATATATATATATGTATATCTGTATCTGCATATATGTGTCTGTGTATATGTATCCTAGGGATTCCCATGTCATGTCAGGTCCTGGTTATGGGATCTGCAACAGTTGGTAGTGTATTGCAGGGTGGACGTGTTTGGCTGTGGGGGGGTATACCTATTCGTACAAGATGTATATTGTTTGGGGCCTCTCAACCCCATTAACGGTGTATGTGGACATATATGTTTTAGTTATTTTCCCATTGTTATCTACAGATGTATGCCCATATATACCTATATATATATATATATATATATATATATATATATTTACATATATATAACTATGTCCGTATATACCTACATAGATATATATCTGCTTACATATATGTTACTTGCTGTGTATATTTAGACATATAGTTGTAGACATATATATATCTATAGATGTAGGCATTTGCATGTATATATATTCATATATATTTATATATATGTATATATTTATATATATATATATATATATATATATATATATATATATTGTGTGTTGTATCTGCTTAGATATTAATGTATTTACACACACACATACATCTAACTGTTAGAATACATTCTCTATACTGTTGAATGACTGGGCTGGATGATATGTTTTTGAAAACATCAAGGTTACATATATCTGACAAGGCTTAGTGTTAAATCACTTTGGCTATGGAGTGCAGGGTCCTAGGTATGAGCCTTGCAGAGGCTGTTTATTTTGTTGCTGGGCAGAACACGGGCCATTGGATACAGACTGATTAAAGTACTTTAAAGCAGTTGTAAGTGGGATTGCGTGGGTTTTGTGGAGGTAAGCACTGCTAAATTCTGGTTACAGTTTCTTATACTCAGCTTCTAAATTGCTTAACCTGTGTAGGCATAGCTTACCCCTGCACAAACAAGCTTAAACCTGCTTACTGCTGCTTAAAAGTGCTTATTCCCGCTTACTCCCATACTCATTTCTTTAAAAGAGAAGAAAAAGGAGTTGATAGGAAAGTGGTGAAAAAAGGGGTACAAGGAGGGAAAGACAGTAGGGAAAATTGCCAGGAATTTTCAGGAAGGGTGTAGGGAATGTCCATAGCTGCCCATTTCTTCTACAGCAACAGCTGTGCATATACACTGAATTTGGAGGTAGATTTGAACACTCATACCCCTGAGAGGGGGTGAGGACAACAAAAATAAGTTGTGATGTTAGTTAGACTGGATTACATGTGTCCAGTGGATATGTGTGCGAAATGGACTGCTATGTATGGGGCGAGATTTTTTTGTAAGAACAGATTGCCCTCTTTTTTTCAGGTGAGAGTGGGATGTTGGGGAGGGGTAATAGGTATATTTGGGGAGGTAGGTTGGGTAGGTTAACAGACAAGACAAACAAGACACATACAGGGGCAGTATATGACACATGTGGGGGTAAACACCTTGATGGGAAGAGGTGTTGGGAAATTGAAAGCCCACAAGCCCCCTAGTGGAAACAATGGGACTGAGGTCTCCACCCATGGGCAGTCACCACTGCACCTTCACAGCTCCGAAGGTGGCTGTGCTAGGGGCTGAGTCGCAGCACCAGGTTGATTCTCTAATCACAACATGTGGCCCTTGAGCTGACATAGAAGATCAACAAACTGCTGGTTGATCTCGATACGCACCACGAAGCCAACCTGGTGACGGTTGCAGGTGCATGTCCGCGCCCACTCCCGGGAGGGCGAGTCCCATCCCCTGAGGTGGTTCCACCCAAAGGTGTTGCAGGACCAATGGACAGGGAGGTCCCAGGTTGGGCCCCAGACATGTTGATGCCCAGTGCCATGTCCAGCTGAGGTGGGACAGGTGGGTCAGCTGGGACCAGCCTTCCCAAGCATGCTATAGTGTTTAGATTTCATCATCATATGTGGGTTAGTAATAGCCAACACATTCCAGGGTTAGGTATAACAGCATGCATAGATATTCCCATTAACCCAGACACCAGATATGGAACAGTTGCATAGCAAACAGAAGACATGCATATATGGGACCAAAGTAGTAATATGAACAGCATGCAGGTACATTGAAGGCACCATGTCACCAATGTAGGAATAATTCAATATAGCACATACATGGGAACCATTAAAATATTTGTCAAACAATTGGACATTATCAGAACATAGGTGCCATTACATACCAGTTGGGGTGGGTATGTTGATTATTGCTGGAGATATGGTGGGGGGTAGAGAAAGATGTCAATTAACAACTAGTATATTCCTGTAATCCACATTACATTCCTACTCAGTGCTGTTATCTGTACCTTGCAAGTCTTACTACACTACCCTATAACCTTACTTTGGACAGTGATATGGCTGTCGTCATCATTGCACACGAACCACTTTTACCTGCAGTATACACCTCTTACCTGGTATACCTGTGGAGGGAATGTTTGTTAACACTAACTGTTTCTACACATACTCCCATATTCTGTGTTGATGTTGTGCACATAGCTATCCAACTCTTTCTGCACAGACTCTGGCCATTTGTTGACCACATGCTTGTGTGCCAGGACATATCTAGAATATTGCCCTCTTTCACCTTTAGTGACCTGGCACACACATATACATGCTTTTGTACACAGTTATATCATGTAGCACAATGTGGGTGACAGTGATCAGTGATACTTTATTATTCAGAAAAACTGCAGCACTCACAATTCCCTACAGTACCAGAGTGAACAGTACCAGTACAGGTTATAATGGTCTGTATTTCTCAGCACAGTTTTTGTATCCAATGTACCTGTGGGAGCAATGTTTATTAGCACTACCTGACTGTTGCCACACATTGTTCCAGATTACACATTAGTATTATGCACATACATCTCACTCTGTTACTGTACACACTCTGGTCACAGCTCGACAACATGGGAGTGTAGATAGGACATACTTGAAATATTACTCCCCTAACAGTTTTGGGGGTTGCTACAGTGACAGGTGTGTTCTCATAGATATTCGACAATCACTTGTATTCCCTGTTTGCTGGCTAAACATCTGGGATCATCCCACAGACTTACCAGGGGGACAGGGGGACAAGCAGCAGATATGGGCCCATATACCAGACATTCTGGCCTCATCTGTACAGTTGTTGGGTATGATTCTGTATGCAGCCTAATTCCACTCCCAGGATTCAGACCATGTCTGTGTCTGCTACAGCTTAAACACTGTCTATCACAGTTGTGTCTGCTATATAGTTATTGCTGTATATCTCCTATCTACTTTCTGTCTTATTAATCTCCTGTGCTTTTGCATTCTGACCTTGTATTACAACACTCTATACAGATTTCCTAGACAGTTATAAGTTGTAGGACAGTGTGGGTGACAGTGATGTGTAATACCTCATTATTCAGAGCAACTGCATCAGTCACAATGCCATACAATACCAGTGTAAACAGTACCAGTACTGGGTATTATTCTTGTATTTCTGGGCATAGTGTTGGTATCTGACAGACCTGTGGGAGGAATGTTTATTAGCACTACTCACATTACTATTATACACATACATCTCACTCTGTTACTGTACACATTCTGTCCCCAGCTTGACAAGTTGGGGTTTAAAAGGGACATATGTGGCTTATTAGTCACATAAGGTATTGGGGAGTTGCTAGTGTGCCAGCTTTGTTCTCATAGATGTGTGTCAATCAGTTGTATTTCCTGTTTGCTGCCTATATTTCTGGGATCATCCCACTGATTTCCCAGGGGGACAGGTTGATAGGCAACAGATATGGGCCACTTTACTGGACATTCTGGACACATCTGTACTGTTGTGGGGTATGATTCTGTATGCAGACAACTACCACTGACAGGATTCGAACAATCGCTGTGTCTGGTAAAAAAAAAAAAACAACAGTTCACATCTCAGTTGCATGCGCTGTTAAGTTTTTGTTGTCTGCATTTTCCCTGTTTACTGTCTATGTGCCTCTCAGTTGTACTAAATGGCATCTGGGGATAACACCTGTCAGATACAGGCATTCCTACACATTCAATTTATGGTGCATGGTGTGCGTAACAGTGCTTAATACAACAGTACTGTTACATGTTTGCAAATCTGCATTACCATATGATAACAGAGTATACACATGCAGTCCAGCAGTTAGACCTTTATTGTCAGGCTATTACACTTTTATTTACATACAAATGATATGAGACTCTTCCTGCCATATTCTCTAATGTATACAGTACTTGCCTTGAACAATACAGGTTTTATACAGGCAATTAATTTACTACTACTTTTAGTTTTATTTCCAATGACAGTAAATGCATGAGTATTACTGACTTGCCTCATGTCGCAACCTTGCCAGGTGACTGATGTGGGCCTCCTGGTTCACGGCCCACTCCATTGCAGCTGTGGGGGACATAAGAGGAATATTTAGCCATACGTATCCATGCTATACCTGAGCTGGCAATTATTACGCACATACTGGGGTGATACTTACACATGACTGGAACATGCCCAGCTCTATAGCCTCTTGGAGCCACTCCTCCAAGAGGTCCACCTTACGCTGGTTCAGGTCGGCATAGTGGTGCCTGATCTGCTCACCAGTTCGTGGTATGCCAGTGGCACTGGTGAGGTCACGGGCAAGACAGTCCCAGGCCTCCACCTTATATTGGGAGGCCTGGTACTGGCCCTGCAGCAGTCTCTGATCATGGTCTTTGACAAGGAGTCCTGCCATGACCTTGGACTCCTGGATGCACCGGAGCTGCACCTGAAAGTGCACACCTTCTCCCCTTACTGCCATAGTGCCTGCAAGGGGAAGCTACAACCAGTTATGAGATGTATTACTGCCTCTTGGGTTTAAGTAAGGTCGATTTCCCACACTTGTCCATGATTGGCCGGTTTTGAAAAGGCTAAACTATGGGCAAACCTACTTACCTAAGGTTGGCATTGTTTAAAGGGATATACCACTGGGCACAATGAGTTAGCTGGCCTACACATTGCTTACACCTCCTAAGCTGGCCTGTGCAATGCTTAGCATTGCTTACATTAGACTTTGCATTATAATTCCTTTTTGGCATTGAGTTATTATTCATTACACCTTATATGTATTCTTGGTATCCATGATTAATGTGTACGTACACTCTATAGAGTCCTTGTGTTTTATTGGGGACTTCAACACTCTATTGTAATTACACCTCACTTCTGGGCTTACTGCTGTACTCCAGTTCACATATTTATGTTATGTAGTGGGTTATGGAACATATGACTGTATACTGATTCCTTTCACAGGTTCAGTTTTGTTTTACTATGGTGAGGACTTGTTTGCTGATACCTCATTCTTCTGTACATCTGTGATGGCTTGCTGGTTAACTACTGTGACTATGGTGTATTGGATCCTGGGTTCGAGACTTGCATGGCTGTTTATTTTGTTGCTGGGCAGAACAAGGCCTGTTGGATACAGAGTGATTAAGGCACTTTTGAGCATTTGTAAGCGGGTTTGCACTGGTTTGCGTGACGGTAAGCACTGCTAACCTGCCGTTACATCTGCTTACAGAGAGTTAGCTTTGAATTGCTTATCGAGTGTAGGCATTGCTTACCGCCTTGCAAACAGGGATTTTACTAGTGCTTAAATATACTTACTACTGCTTATTGGTGTTTAAACCTGCTTACTAGTGCTTTATTCATTATGACACTGACACCTCACATGTGCATTTACTGCAGTACTGCAGTTCATAAAAATATGTTATTTTGTGGGTTCCGCAACATAAATATTGATCATAACTTGCTTTGCCATGGAAAATGGAATGTGTTGCACTGGGACTTGAACCGAGAATGCCTGTTCATAAGGCAAATGCTCTGTCCACTACACTATTGCTCTGTTGCTTCATTTGCATATATCTTCCTTGTTATCCTCTTCAGCCATTTAAGCTGCATTAATCATAGCTAAGCGATGGGCACACCCATGCACCTACGGTTAGCTTTAATGGGACTTTTATTAAAAAAATAAATAAAGGGTTTGTTCATTTAATTTATGTATACTGTTGCTGTTGTACACAAGGGGGACTGTTGGTAAGGATATGCGGACACCTATGGGTGGTCTCACTCATTTCTGACCCCTTTCTGTTGTTCTTCATTGTGGGCCATGTATATTCTGAGACCTCTGCTCTCAGACACACCCCCTGCACTCTTACACACTCAGTGTAAGACTAGGAGCTCAGGCAGTGTGCCTCATTACTATGCATGGCACGCTGCTGCCCTGCTCCCAAACGGCTGCCTCCATGCAGGACTAAGCTAGTCCTGCACAGAGGATTAGTAAATCCAGGAGAATGTTTTTAATCGTAAATATGAAAAGAGCACCAATAAAGTCCCAAATGTCTTTAATTGTAAATACAAAAAGAGCAACAATAATGTCCCAAACATCATACCAATAAATAATAATGTATTTAGTGGATGAAGTATGTGCTACCAGTAATGAATTTGTTTTTGTATTGCTCTAACAAGTTTAGTCAGTGACCGCTTCACAATAGTAGCTTATGTAACTCATGGAACATCTGCTATTTGTATTTGCAGTACACTGTCTGATCCTTGGACTGACTGGCAAACAGGAACCAGAGTAACTTCTTCTATTTATTGCCTCATGTAACTTCCTTTGCCATAGAAATAATTGTTTCTTCAGGATTAATTTTATCCAAAAACATTTCCTATCTTTGATTCTTCAACACTGATCATATTTACAAGCACTTCATCTGGTGAGCCATTAGACACCATTGCCAACATCCTAGCTGAAAAGGTCAAACTTCTTCCCCCCCCTCCCCACCAAAAGGGCAAATATCTATCCCAGCAGAGTGCTGCCCCCATGACATCTCAGATGCTCAGGTAAGAGCTGCCCTCTCCAAAGCAAAAAAGACAGCATCAATGGGACCAGACGGTGTCCCGGGCTGCGTCCTACATGAACTCCAAGAAGAGCTTAACTCAAACATAAAACTACTGTTCAATCTCAGCCTTACTACAGGATATGTACCCAAAGAGTGGTGATCAGCAACAGTGGTCCATCTCCACAAAGGTGGTGCCTCAACGGATCCTGGAAACTATCGCCCCATAAGCCTGACTAGCTTGGTCTGCAAAGCTATGGAAAAGATCATCATGGACCTCATAAATAAAGATATTGGGGACCAACAGACCCTGGATCCTACCCAGTTCGGCTTTGTTAAGGGCAGATCCTGCCTCTTAAACCTGGTCGATTTCTTCAAAACAGTCACCAAGGCCATTGACGAGGAGAAGGTGGTCCACACAGCCTACCTGGACCTTGCAAAAGCCTTCGATACAATACCCCACTCAGGCATTATAGATAAGCTCACCAGCTTAAATATAAACCCCAATGTCACTAGATGTGTTGCAAACTGGCTCAAGGACAGAACCCACATAGTTAGAATTGCTGGAGCCATGTCAGACTCCAAACCAGTTACAAGTGGCATCCCACAAGGCTCAGTCCTGGGACCTCTCTTGTTCAGTATATATTTCTCGGAGGTACAGGCCAACACAGAAGGACTGTGGCTGACCAAGTTCACAGATGACTGCAAACTGGGTGCCATAATCGACTCTCCAGCCGACACAAGCATCCTCCAAAAGGGCCTCATAGAAACAGACAACTGGTGCCAGAGCCATGTCCTCAAGCTAAATGCCATAAAGTGTATAGTCATCCCCTTTGGCAAAAACAAAGTGCCCACAAATTACCACATAGGTGGTAATCCATTAAGTACAGAAGAAGTAATTAGGGACCTGGAGACCCAAGTTGATAGCAATCTCTCATTTGACAACCACGTGGCCAAAGTGGTTAGAAAAACATTTTATATAGCCCACCTAATCATGAAGGGATTCACATCTAGATCAGAGGAGGTCATCGTGCCTCTTTACTCATCCCTCATCAGGCCCATAATTGAGTACAATGCCCCTTTTGGGATGTACCTTACCAGACACCTGCTGCAACTGGAAAGACCCCAAAAGTACCTCACCAGGAGGATCAAAGGGCTCAAACAGATGCCATATGCTGCCCGGTTAAAGAAACTCCAGCTCTACTCAGTGGCATACCGCCTGCTCAGAGGCGATCAGTGCCTGATGTATAAAGCCATGTCCAACCCGGAATTAATGGACATGCTGCACCTCAGAAAATCCAAATCCCATCGAGCTACGCTCGAGACTTGAACCTCAGCACTGAAATAAATAGGACATGCTGGAGGGACAGATTCATAACCCAGAGGCTCCCTTCACTCTGGAATAAAATCCCAGTCCAGGTTAGGCAGAGTCCCTCATTGACTCTCTTCAAGAGGAATCTTGATGAGTGGATGGGAGATCGTAGGTTTACCCCGGGTATCACTTCTGTGTCACTGTTAGACAGAGGCACAGTATACTAACCTCGAAAAAGGGCATAGCAAAATAAATTTAAAATGGGTGGCGAAAGCCAAACACATTCTGGCTAGGCTTATAAATGCCCTAGGGCAGATTGCCTAGTATGAACCTATGAACCTATGAACCTATGTAGTAATTTCTGCAGCATTTTCAGAACCCGGAACAGCAGCCACTCTATCTTTCTCCTGCTGCATTGGCCAACCACCTTCCAGCTTGTTGCAGCAATTCCTCCTACAAAATGAGTGCGGGAACTTTCTTAATGTCCTGCCCAATTTCCCGCAAGTAGTATAAATACCACCTTGAGTTTGTCTTGAAAATAGGCCACTAGCCTAGTGGGACTAACCTCATCAACAAAGGATATATATCATTCACTCTTTCTTTGGGTACTACTATCAGTTGTGGGATATACTTCTCCATAGATATAAAATGCCCTGCAAATGCCACTTGGAACCCTTTCCAATCAGGTATCTCAAAAAGGGCTTGCTAACGCACAGTAGCAATATGTTGTTAACAAAGAGTGTCCATTTTTTTTTGTACACTACAGTTTTATATGTTTGTCCCCACAGGCACTTTAACATGTTGAATAGTGCTTTACATCATAGCTCCACTTTAATAGAGACAATGTATGCCTTGCATTTTATTTATGTATTTATTTATTTTTAATAGTGTTACGTTACTTCTCCATTGCTCCAGAGAAGTACATTTAGAGTACTTCAGAATATCGCTTTTTATCACAAAAGGATACTGCCTTATGTGCTCTCTTTGATAAGATACAAAGCAGAAAATTTCAGTCTTAGCATTTCCATCATGGTGCCATGCAAACCAAAATGCCACAGCTCCAGCAGTAATTTATATAAATGGCTATATGATCTGTGTATGCTCCAATTCTACATATACATAAATCAGTGTTTCTGTCCATCGTTCTCTCTATTGCTGTGTATACCATTTCCGTTTCTCATGAAAGATATCCCTGAGCTTCTCTTCATAAATCGTTCTTTTTATTCCACACATAATCCTTGTTGCCTTTCTCTTAATCAACTTGAGTAGTGCAAACTATTTTAGGAGGGTGTTTATAGATGCATCATCACCTTCATTTCTCAGTGAATTAAACATATAAACTGTTAATAAACGTCATCCTGCAATCCTAGTTTGATATTTCAGTCTCCATTTGACTACTGAGTGATTAATAAAATCATTTAACCAGACAATTTTCCTAGGTTGCCCCTGATAAGAGGCCCTTGGATGTCTAGTGGGTTAATCTTGTTAACAAAAATAAAATAAATAAATATTTGTAGATTCTACAGCACTGGATGTATGCCCTAGCACCTAGTTTGCCCTTTCTGGAACACTCTTACACTGAACACCTGGTGGTTCATTCTGTAACCCCACCCCTTCCAATCCTTCTCCTGTTACTGAGTTTTGAAGCTAACCACCAAGTACACACTTGACCTGAGGTCAAAGTCATGTGAAGAATGGGATGAATGATGCAGTCCTCCCAGGTTGTATGGGGGTGCTAAAATGAGTAATTTAATATTTATTTTAATTAGAGTAAAATAGAATAGAAAACTTTACTTGAAGCATATACATATTTCCCAGTACCTGGCTACTCTCTGTCTCCTTTCTATGTATAAACATAAAAGTCTGCTTGTCTTGAAGCAGTTGGCCTCCTTCTGACTGAAGTAGGGTAGCAGTGTCTTCTTGTACTATTGAGATTTATAATTGTTACATCTGAAGAGTTTATATAAAAGAGAACATGATAGGAGGTGCACACAGCAGATGTCGGGTAAAACATAATTCAACATGAAGCATGCTCAGTACTTTCTTTACCCAGTGCAGAATTACCTACCAGATTGCAGTTTTTTTGGATAAAAGGGGCAATTTAAAAGTAGACTTTTGCTTATAGGAAGGTATAACTTCATCTTCCTTTGCCTGAAGGCACAGAGTGGTTCATGGGACTTGAAGCAGCTATTTCAAAAGAGTTGTAGTACAAGTAGTTTTCTTTTTTTTCTGAATAAACAGAGGTAATCTATATGATTAATGAAAGGTGCCATAAGAGTACCTTGTTACATTAACATTCCATAATGGTGAGTTCAGAGTATGCAAAGCTCCACCTGACACTGCAAATGAAATCTCATTGTTGTGGTGCTATTTAATTACATTCAGTATGGAAGGCTTGTGACATCACCTACTATACCTGCTCATTATGATGTCAGAGGCAGAAAGATGATACGGTATATACATATTAATCTGGAGGCCCTTATTTCAGAGTGTGGTGGTGGTTTATAATTTTTTCATAGTAAAATATAGCTTGAATTGACAAATTAGATGAGGAAAAATAATGTATGCCACAAACTGGAAAGGACTCATTGATGCAGTAATCATCTTTTATCTGAAAAGGCTCATTTTATTCAGGGTGGTTGTATATGTGATATACTACACAAAACATTTACTTGTGCATTTCTGTGAAGGGATTAGGCTGGGGGAGAGCTGGCATTAGCCTAGTGGCAGGGGTGGCATGGGCCAGAGGGTGGGACAAAAAGGTTCAAAATATGTGTGTCACCCCAGGCACCACATTTCCTTGCTCTTCCTCTGCTCTGGGTTGTCATTTCCCAGCTACATACCCCCCCCCCCCCATGCTTGATGTCATTTGCACACTAATTCAGTTTTCCATGTCATGTGTGAAATCCATGACAAACACATTAGACATGCCGCAGCCTAGTCCAAACCATATGATCTGCCATTTACAGTCTTCCTTCCCTGTGATGTCCCTCTCAGTATCCTTTCTGGATATCTAGCCACTTTTCCACCTAGCTGCTCAGTTTACTACCTGATTCTACCCCACAAGTGTCACAAAAGGCCTCCTTAAAAGGACTGAAACAAAGGCTTTGCTGAAGTCCAGAAAGACTCATTCACATGGTTCTGTCTACTTTTGATAGCTCAGTTGCAGAAATTGATCAGATTAGACTAGCAAGACTACTTATCTGCGTTATTATCTTTGCAACACTGCAACACTGGATACTTAGAAAAGGAGTTTTACGAAGACATATATAATTTCTTGATTTGTGTTTGCATGACATTTCATACAATTGTAATATTCTGTGGATAGTACTATGACTGCCCCAATTCCATTTGACACCAATCTCACTTTTTCACTATGGAAAACACACACATATTATTCGCAGCTATTTTAAAACCATTACTTTGTATATCATTTTCACAGAGACAGTTTTATAATCTCCTTACTGGCAAAACAGAATGCAGAAATGAGGAAATGAGAATCACATGAAACCTTTCAACATGCACTTTTGACGAGAGAGAAAATGACAAGCAGTCTTTATCGCTAGGTAAAAGAGGAGTTATGAATACCACACTTCATATTTTAACAATGCAAATGAGTGGTCATGCTATTTTTTCCATATGATGCCTCGGGACTATTCTGAATATTTGAGACTCTGCATAAAGGGCACAGGGTGTTATTTTCTTCCTATTAATAAATTACACTGCTATCCCATTGTCTGACAAAAGAACATTCTTTTATTAGAAGTGACTGTCTTGCTTGTTCATGTGTTTATTGCTGAATGGTTTAACCAAATTTAATTTAATTTTAACAGAATTTTTAATGCAGGCCTGTGAGTAAGTCTCATGGTTTCATTACAGCTGGGATTGTAATGCACTGTGCTTTAATTCACTGCATTTAACTCCTGAATATTAATATTGTGTTCTTTAATATGTACAATAGCAGCTGTGATAATATTGTCCACTAATACTGGATGATACCCTGACAACTTGAAAGGCATAAAGAAAGGATCCAGCCAGCAACCCTTCTCTCCAACAAGGTTGCAGCTGTGAGCAAAGGGTAGTATATTTTCTTTTCTTTTCAAGAATGCTGCTAGTTTAAGAAAGGTTTGGGTCTGACAGTGTTAGACCACTGAAGTGGCCTGCACTGCATTGTAGAACAACGAAGCAGCAGAGGTATATGAACCTATGCAGCATTCTCCATCCTCCATTTATTTTCCTTACTTCCTCATTTTCCTCAAATCTTTCCGATTTTAGTAAACAAGTAGGACTTACAGACAGGCAGTCTTTCCTTGCAGTAGACATTCCCCTTTAAGTAAAGCTTATCAATCAGATATATCATTTTCTGAACAAATAATTTAGATATATTTGCAATCAATAATTATAAGCAATGCAGTAGCTGCTCTAATGGAAGATTAAATGGGCTATAAATTGCATCACCTGGGAGTTACTGCAGAAGATTAAGGTTATGAACTGTTAGCAGGCTGCTTCCTGTAGTACTTGGTTTGATTCCCATTAGACTCCATTTGCCTACTGTGTAACTCTGAAAATGTCACTCAGCCAGGCAGAGCCTGAAAAACACCGAAGTCTATCACTGCTTTACTGTGGTTAATAAATATAAGTAAATAAAGAAGGAAACGTTATATTTTATTAAGGTAATGCACAACTTGTGTGTCCTGACATAGGGTCTATATTATAACAGCGAACACTTATATGTATAATTGACCCAAAAAAATGAAAACACAAAATTCTGAACAAACAGAACAGTGATTTTTTTCCCAGGGAAAAAAAAAAAAAAATCACTGTTCCGCAAAAAAAAAAAAAAATACAAAATAAAGTGGGGAGCTTTGCCCACCACACTCCCCCTACTTAAATATACCAACTCCAAGATCACACCACAGTGGAGGAAATGGAAAAGTCCCAAAAATGCCCCAGTGATTTTTTTTCCCTGGGAAAAAATCACTGTTCAGTGTCTTCAGGATTTTGTTAGACATTTAGCTGTCGATTAAACAACATTTGCTATATTAAGCTTTTGCTTACTTAATAGGGAACCCTGACACACACACACACACATATATATATATATATATATATATATATATATATATATATATATATATATATATATACACACACACACACACACACACACACACACACACACACACACACACACACACACACACACACACACACACACACACGCACAGACACACACAAACACACACATATATTTCAGTTTGCTAACTGGGTTAGAGCACTGATCAGAAATGATCAATTTCTATCTAAGCCCAGAAGAGAAATAAGTGTGGACTAAAGCAATTAAGAAAAGGATTTTAAAATATATGTATATTTTGGTATAGTAGGGTCATTATGTACACTATACCATATATAACAGATTCAATTGCACAAGTACGAAGAGCATACAAAAAGCGTATATATCCAGTTATGTACAATAACATGATAGTGACTCTTCAGTTATCCGCTTAAGAGAAGGGTGTCATAGAGAGTAGAAGGAAGTAGAGTGTCATATCAGAGAAAGATTGTGGTGAGATTATGTAATGTGTCCAGGGAGTAGGTATTGCTATGAGGACTTTACTTGTGTCCAGAATATTGGATATGAAAATGAGTGTTTGAGGATAGTGGGGAAAGATTCACAAAGTTTTGGTCCTAGTATAGAGAAATAGTGATGAATGTGGTGGAGCTTTGCTTTACTGACATGTAGGGTAGGACTGGAATATGGCTTTGATTCTTAAGGCTTCACATGGCGCTTTCCCTTATACATTTTGTTGCCAGTTGAGTGGTGATTGTGTAACTGTATAGACGTTTTCAAATTTCAGAGCTTAAAAGAAAGACAGACTTTTGTTTGACTGGGAGCCATCTTGCTTTCTGTAGTATTTTGCAGTGGTGTTCATCCTTTGGCGAGAGTATGATGAATATACAGATTTTATTAGTGACTGAATGAGTGTGGAGTTTCTTCTGAAGTGTATGCCATCAATAGAAGCACATATTCTAGTTGAAATAGTAGTTATTGCTACTTGGGGGTTTTGGAGAGAAAACAGGTGATTTTGTTAGGACAGGCAATAGTGGGTTAATCTTCCTGTTCTTGTATTAGTGCAAGCTGAAGTTGAGAAATGGATATAACGAGGCTCTTAGATATTCAAATGATGCCTATCTGAAAAAAAACTTGAAAAAAACAAAAAAAAATACTCTTGTTTTCCATACTTTCCTAATAGTTTGTTCCAGTGATCAGATTTGCTGATCCCTGGGCTTTGTCTTGTTAAACCTAGCACTTGCTCCTACAGTACTTATTTACACACTCATGCGTACTTATAGATAGGACCCCCAAGGCAAACCCCCCCATGCGGTTCACCCACGCCCCGAAATCTCTTTTAAAGTTTTTTGTCTAGTCCTTCTAGCATGTCGAGGATCAGCTCTCCTGTCCTCCTGCCTGCTCAGCTGGTGACCTGGCAATCAGGCAAGGCCTCATGTACACACATGTACACAGACAACTCCCTCCCCCTCCCTCAAACAGCCATGCAAGACAGAGATGCAACTTCAAACTGGAAACTGAGCTGGGCTCTCTACTAACATAGACATCCACCAGTCAGGAGGAGACCAAGGACACACACACAGACCCCCCCCCTCATATATACATCACAACACCCAACTATATCACAACACACACACATACACACAGGCTCTGATCAAAAATCACCAAAAAAGCAAACAAAACCAAGCAGCGGCAGACACCAAACCACCCACCACAAACACACCGCACACACAACACCACAACACCTGCAGAGGGGCAAGTCAGCCGTCAGAGTGTCAACAAAATACAGCCTCAGCCAAACACAGCCACAGACTCAAGGCTCATAGTGACTCCATAGTCAGACACACCAACGCCCTGACAGGAGAGAAAGAGAAGGTCAGGTCACAGTAAGGGTCACGCCAGAATCCGCCTCATACATAACGCAAGCAGTCAGGTCTCTGCAGCAGGCACAACAAACTCAGTCATTGTCCACGCTTGGTGTGTAAACGCACCTGGAGACCTTGCTGGAACTATGAAAGAAGAGAGACAGAGCTCTCTGATTATGTAGCCCAGGCAGGTGATGATGACCTTCTGATAGTATCCTACCTTTCACTGAATGAATGCCTTGACAATACAGAGATATCCAGATCAGACCTAAGACAATTGGCTTAAAAGCATTGGTGTCACAAAGGGGATCTGTCTGTCTGGACTGATTCATGACATGCTGGACACATGCTTAAAAGTTTACGCACGTTTTCCTGGGATCACCCCTGGGATCTCGATATTGGGCGCAGGTGCCTGCCCTTCCCCTATATCTTTTTTAGGCGTGCCTACCTCCCTTTCTAACCCTACTACCCTAGAACACAAAAAAAAAAAAAAAAAAAAATCTCAAAATGCCAAGTCTAAATCCAAAAAATGCTCTCAAAATGCACGCACTGTACAAAATGCAGGAATGTCGGTTCCTTCTCTGTGTGTACCCGTGACAGAAACCTGTACAGGCTCCTGAGCACCCCAGCACTATCAGGTTTTACCTCATATATCATGCTCCGCCCCAAAATCCGACAGGAGGGAAGAAAGGAGGGGGGTATCCATAAAGGACACCCACACCCACACCTGCAGACTGGTGGCAAATGCAGATACCTAGGCTCATCCAGGTCAACATCACCACACAGGTGCTCTGTTACAGGCCACCTGTTACAGGCCTGAAACACAAACTCAGGAACCTGAAAACACTAGGGGAAAACACTAGAGGGATAAATGTATCACCAAACACCACTTCACTATAAATGACTTCCAAAAACCCCAATATAGACTGGGGAACACCCTCATAAAAGCAAAGACACCTCTAGCAAAAAAGCCTCCATCCCACAGACAACTCAAATGCAGCAGAACAATCCAGAAGTCCCCATCCCCTACAAGTTTCAACAACATACCTGATCTCACTAATGAGGGAGCATCTAAACTAATTCAACACAATGATCAACCCCTCACTATCACCCCACCATCACAACTAAGACCACAGTAAAGGACCCTAGCCAGACCACCCCCAAACCCAACTGAAAAGACCAAGACACAGAACTTCTCTAAGTCAGACTTCGAGCTTCTGCCCCCACTCAGAAAATTCCCCTTTAACTAGCCTCTACCAGGGCGCCCTGCAGCACTCACACAATCCTTCTTTTACAAATGCCTTCTACCAGCACCTGCAGCGTCCAGGAGCAGGGCAAAGCAAGCAAAACAAAGACTCCCCAGAAACCCAAAGTTGGGTACAGAAAGAAACCAATCCTACACCAAAAGTGCCATAAACTCTACAACAAAGAAAAGCAGGACTCTCATAAAAAGAAGAGCAAAATCCTTATAAAAAAATGATCAGAGACCCAAGTAAAATAGCTAAGCCTCTATAAAATCATCCAAAGCAAATTTTGAGAGAAAAAGATATAAAGACTCAAAAAAGAGAACTGGCCTGAATTTTCTCAAAAGTAGTTGAAACTTGGGAGGAAACTCCCAGATGTGCTGAGAACTAGTTCCCCTACTGTGAAGATTACTGATCCTCTCAGCATCGCCAGCCCAAAAGGCTGATGAACGAAAAACTCCCCAAAGGAAGGAGAGATATCTATACTCCTCGCAGCAAAGCCCCCAAACATCTCCAACTCACATGATCAACGAATTCAAACCCACGGCTACACAGCATCCATGGGACCTGATGGTGTCCCCCGGATGGTGTCCCCACGAACTCGCACTGAATTATCTCCACAGCTAGGACAGCTGTGGCATCATAGTCTTACCTCTGCAACCGTGGTTTAGCCAGCAAGCCTGGCTGCACTGCCCCCACGAGGAAAATAATCCCACTCCACAAACCCTGGAAATAGGCGCCCATTAGACTGACCCCATAATATCTTGGCGTCCAAAGATAGATCATGGATTCTAAACTAAGTAACCAGCACATGAATTTGCAGACAAGCCATTGAACTTTTTGGCTTGTCAAGTTTGACTTGTGCTTCTAAACTTGGTTGACTTTTCAACAGTCACCATCTGTCATAATAGGGAAAGGCAGTCCATACAGCCTACCCTCGATCTGGCAAAGAGTCTTCTAAACAATACCATACATCAGCACACCTCAACCTTTGCTGGCGTTAACCTATACATCAAAGCTGTCACAAGTTGAAACTGGCTGAGCTCCAGAACACAGGGTCAGAGTTGCTGGCTTACGTTTTGCTCAACTGGTGTCCCCCAGAACTCCTGTCACAGGCTCAAGTTTTGGCATCTACTGTTTCTGGGCACACTTCCTCAAGTACAATACCACATTGGGTCCTTCAAATGGGAGTTGACAAAGTCAGAGATGACTGCAAGAAGCACTGAGTAAAAAACTCATCTGAACATAGGATATCCTTCCAGCAAATGACTAGTAACACGGATAAGAAAAAAATAGGCAATGAACTAAAGTTAAAAGTCAAAGTTGCAAAAAGGATAAAATCGGGAAAAACCCCACTAAGGTCTAGCTACACTATAATAGGTAAAGTAGTTAGGAGCAGCGAGAAGAAGTTATACTAGCCTGGGGACCTAGGTTACTAGTAGTCATCATAGTCCATGAAGCAAAGTAGTTATAGAAGACCTTCTTACATTGCCCAATTTTATCAAGTGCGAAGGTGTACCATCTAGATCAAGGAGGGTCATATAGTCTCCCTATACCATCACCATGAGACATCATTGAGTATCTGTCCCCATTCGGAATTGAAATCTGACCACCACTTGCAAGATTGAGTGCAAAAAGGAAATTGCTTTCACTGAAAAGGAAACAGGCTCTCAAACATCTGTCCGAGGCCGTCCGACTCAAAGAACTCAGGCTCTCACCAGTCGCCTACCGCTTGCCTAGAGGACACGGCCAGTACTATACCTGGCCAAGGTCAAACCCAGACCAGAACATATGCTGTTCCTCAAAATCTAGATCCAATGGAAAGAGCACAAGGGCTGGAGAGATCTAAACCCCTAAAGACCTATTCCGCTGGACGGCAAGAGTCATAGATTCACCTAAAGTGCTGTTGCTCGCTGTAGGGTAAACAACCGTATATGGATTAGAGACTTGGGCTGGCCTTGTTCAACCAATGGACAAAATCGCACGAGGATCGCAGATATACCCCAGGGATTACCCCAGTGAACCTGAACCTATGTGTAGTCTTCTATTGGTGGATTGTTGTGATCAAAGATTAGCAATGATGAGGGGATTTTACTTTGCTTCTTTCGGATTACAAAGAATATTGTTTTTGTTTTGCATGAGTTGAGAAGATGTTTTATGTTACTAGTTCATTTAATGAGGGAGATGGAGTCTGATTGAAGTTGTTTTTACAGGGTTATTAAGGAATTGTTGAGACAGAATAGAGCAATGTCATTGGTGTTGAAAAGTAGGGATCCAGGGCAGAGTTTGATACAAGCCGTGGGTTTGAAAGAGAACTGAATTTTTACATAGATATGACAATTAGACAGATATGAGTTTTGGAACCAAGGTATGATATCATTACTAATGCCTATGTCAAGTAGGTGATGAAGCAGCAAGGTGTAATTTACAAGAATGAATGCTTTGCTAGGTTCAACAAATATAGCATCTGTACATGCATTTATTTAGTTAATTAGTTTATTTACTGGGGTAGTACACTTATAGCAATAGACCATTTGCAGCTATATCCTGGATGAAGAAATTCACAAAAAAAATAAAGTAGAACAAATTCACAAAAATAGAGTAATCACAGAATATAGATAATCCCATAGACAATTGATCATCTTCTTCTTTCAGCTGTTCCCGTTAGGGGTCACCACAACAGATCAACTGTTTCCATTTCTTCCTGTCCTCTGCATCTTGCTCTGTCACACCAACCACCTGCATGTCCTCTCTCACCACATCCATAAACCTTATCTTAGGCCCTCCTCTTTTCCTGTTACCTGGCAGCTTCATCCTTAGCATCTTTTTCCCAATATACTCTGCATCCCTCCTCAGCACATGTCCAAACCAATGTAATCTTGCCTCTCTGGCTTTGTCTCCAAACCTTCCAACCTGGGCTGACCCTCTAATATACTTATTCCTAATCCTGTCCATCCTCGTCACACCCAGTGCAAATCTTAACATCTTCAACTCTGCCACGTCAAGCTCTGAATTCTGCCTTTTTGTCAATGCCACTGTCTCCAACCCATATAACATAGCTGGTCTCACTACCCTCTTGTAGACCTTCCCTTTCACTCTTACTGGTACTCGTCTGTCACAAATCACTCCTGACACTCTTCTCCACCCACTCCATCCTGCCTGTCCTCTCTTCTTCACCTCTCTTCCACACTCACCATTACTCTGAACTGTTGATCCTAAGTATTTAAACTCGTCCACCTTCGCCACCTCTACTCGCTGCATCCTCACCATTCCTCTATCCTTCCTCTCATTCACACACATATATTCTGTCTTAGTCCTGCTGACCTTCATTCCACTTCTCTCTAGAGCATATCTCCACCTCTCCAGGGTCTCCTCCACCTGTTCCCTACACTCACTACAGATCACAATGTCATCTGCAAACATCATAGTCCATGGGGACTCCTGTCGGATCTTGTCTGTCAACCTGTCCATCACCATTGCAAATAAGAAAGGGTTCAGAGCTGATCCTTGATGTAATCCCACCTTCACCTTAAATGCATCCGTCACTCCCACCGCAGACCTCACCGCTGTCACACTACCCTTGTACATATCCTGTACCACTCTTACATACTTCTCTGACACTCCCGACTTCCTCATACAATACCACAACTCCTCTGTAGGCACCCTGTCATATGCTTTCTCTAAATCCACAAGGACACAATGCAACTCCTTCTGACCTTCTCTGTACTTCTCTATCAACACTCTCAGAGCAAACATCGCATCTGTAGTGCTCTTTCCTGGCATGAAACCATACTGCTGATCACTATTCATCACCCCCCTTCTTAACCTAGCTTCCACTAGTCTTTCCCATACCTTCATGCTGTGACTGATCAATTGAATCCCTCTGTAGTTACTACAGCTCTGCACATCACCCTTATTCTTAGAAATCAGTACCAAAACACTTTTTCTCCATTCCTCAGGCATCCTCTCACTTTCCAAGATTTCATTAAACAATCTAGTTAAAAACTCCACTGCCATTTCACCTAAACACCTCAATGCTTCCACAGGCATGTCATCTAGACCAACAGCCTTTCCATTCTTCATCCTCTTCATAGCTGTCCTTACTTCCTCCTTGCTAATCCACTGCACTTCATGATTCACTATCCACACATCATCCAACCTTCTCTCCCTCTCATTCCCTTCTTTCATCAACCCCTCAAAGTACTCTTTCCATCTGCTCAACACACTCTCCTCGCTTGTGAGTACATTTCCCTCATTATTCTTTATCACCCTTACCTGCTTCACATCTTTACTAGCTCGGTCCCTCTGTCTAGCCAATTGGTACAGGTCCTTTTCTCCCTCCTTATTGTCCAACCTTTTATACAACTCTTCATATGCCTTATCCTTAGCCTTCACCACCTCTCTCTTTGTCATGCACCTCACCTCCTTATACTCTTGTCTACTTTCTTCATCTCTCTGACAATCCCACTTCTTCTTCGCCAACCTCTTTCTCTGCATACTCTCCTATACTACTTCATTCCACCACCAGGTCTCCTTGTCCTCCTTCCTCTTTCCAGATGTCACACCAAGCACCTTTCTAGCCATCTCTCTTACTAGCTCTGCTGTAGTTACCCAGCTATTCAGCAACTCTTCACTGCCACCCAGTGCCTGTCTTAACTCTTCCCTGAACATCACCTCACAATTACCCTTTTTCAATTTCCACCATTTGATCCTTGGTGCTGTCCTCACACTCATCCTCCTCTTCTTGATCGCTAATGTCATCCTACAAACCACCATCCTGTGCTGCCTAACTCCACTTTCTCCAGCCACCACTTTACAGTCTCCAATCTCCTTCAGTCTGACCCTTCTACATAAGATATAATCCACCTGTGTGCATCTTCCTCCACTCTTGTATGTCAATATGTAAATAATATTAGCAGGTAAAAAATCAAATGTGAATTAATTTTAGTAGTAAATATGAGAGGGAAGCAGCAGCTGAGAGCAGATAGTCAAAGTAGAAGTGATGCAGGTGAGGAAAGAGTTAGGTTATGTGTTCAGTGGAAAAGCACTTGCAGTCAGATTTCTGATGGATGTGTCTTCTGAGCTGTTTCTGAATGTGGGGAAAGAGAATACTTCTTTTAGGTGAATGGAGAGGGATTGACAGTTTGGTTGCAAGAATGGCGAAGGTATGGTTGCAGCAGTGCAGTTTTGTTTGGGGTCTGGAGAGAGGGAGTTAATTGGGAGAGGTTGCAGAGGTTGTAGGGGATGGAGTTTGGCTGTAAGAGGTGGAAAGCAACTGGCTGAAGTAGTCTGAAAATAAGACACCCTAGGAGTACCTCAACTCTGTAAGAGACTGGTAGTTATTTGCCCTTGGATAAGATGATGCAGTGGTGTTCCTGAGGGGAGGAATTGGAAATAAATCAGTAGATTTTGTTTTCAATGGACTGTAGAGTGGATAAGTTTTATTAGAGGCCATGGTTATGATGGGGAGCCCGTATTCATGTTAAGTAAGGAGGACTCATTTGCATAGTGCAGCTCTCATTGGTCTTCAGAGAAAGGAAGATATTTTCCACGATCAGAATAAAAGAGAACAGATATTTTTTCTGCTGTTTTCAGTGTGGCTTTGGGAATTAAGTGACTGGTTAAGCTATAAACATAAGTATTTAAAATAATGTGGTTGTTTCTACTGGGGAACTATTGAGATCTGAGATGTTGAGATTTCTGTAGTTTTTTTCAGCTTCTGTGATGTTCCAAATATCATACTGTTTGTTCTGGAACTGTTTAGGAGTAGCTTATGGTGATTTAGTCAAGAATTAAAAGAGTGGAGGTCAGACTGAAACTGGATTTGAATAGCTTAATGTGAGGGACTGGAGGGATGAATAACCATGTTATCTTCATAAAGTTTGATAAGAAGGGTAGGGAGATTAGAGGGTAGTTTGTTAATACAGATTGAAAACAAAAGTGAGGGGAATATGGATCCCTGAGGCACTCCTCTGGTAAAGGGTGTTGTAGTTGATAGGGATGAGCCTGTTTTGACACTGAAATATCTATTTGCTACAAAATGTTGGAACCAGGTGACAGTATTGGGACTAACCCTGATTCTTGGCAGTAGTGAAGGAGTAGGAAGTGGTCAATAAGATCAAAATATTTGTCAAAGTTAATGAAGAAAGCTCCTGAAAGTTTTCTTTTGTCCAATGCTGTCGGAGTGCTGTGGCCAGCCCAGAATACATGTTGTTTAAGAGTGAGGATGTGGTACTGTTGTAAGTACTGTAAGTTGGCAATTGGTTGTAGATTAGGGTTTCATGTATTCCCCCAAGTCTAGGGTGGCTTGGGATAGGGAGGAAGTAGGAGGTATTTTATAGCTGTCGCTGTTTGGGAAGGGGCTTAACAATAGCAGTTTTACATATGTTTGCCATTGTTGTTTGAATTAAGCAGAAGTTATAAGTATGTAGAAGAGGTGTGGCAAGGAAGTCCTTGCAGAGTGGTATAAATGAAGGGATTATGCTGTCTGCACCTGGGGAATGCATCCAAAGGTATGTTGTCTAGGAGGGGAACCAGTTTTTCATGTGCAGTTTTCTTAAAATAGGACAGGAGATAAAAGGAGGGGTGAGCCTGCCTGAGTTGGGGTAGAGGTAGAGATTGCAGTACTAGGGAGGTGGCTGAATTCCTTGGGATAGTCAGAGGCTGATTGTTGGCCTTGAGAGGTCTGGATGGTGATAAGTGAGGGGATCAGTGGATTTATGACCTGTGAGAAGATTTACTTCTTGACAGAAATGTTTGGGTTTACCTAGCACAGCAATTTGTTTGTTTTTGAAGTAGTTGGTTTTGTGCCTATGTATGGCTTGCTTAGCTAGTTTACATAGAGGGGTGAAGGCAGTACAATTTTCTGGTCAGGGGTTTTGTCCCCATCAAGATTATGCATTGCCCCTAAATTTGAGCAGACGTTTCAGTTCAGTGGTTAGCCCAGGGGTTTTGTTGTATTTGAAAAGAGGATTTGTGAGAGGGAAGAGTCTTGAAGATGAAGGAGAGTATGTGTAAGAGCTGTTCCCTCCAAGATGAGTTATGTAAGTAGGTAATTGGAGACCAGTCGAAAGTTGCTGCGTGTCTGTATTGAGGCTGGATTTGGGTCTGAAAGTAACTAGTGTTGGGGACAGATTTGGTGACTGATAGATAATTTGGAAGATAATTGATCAGTGGTTGCTGCATGAGGGTAGAAGAACAGCTATATTGGAGATGATGGTAGGGTCATTAGTGATTAGCAGATCCAGGATGTTGTTGTTTTTTGGGGGACATTTGGACTTGTAACATTATTGATTAATTATTTAAGGCTGATATTGGCTAGGAATTTAACAACGTCATTTCTCAGAGAACGTAGGTAGTTTAAGTTAAAATCACCCTTAATATAACAATATTTTTATAGTTTCTGACAGCTGAGGTGATAGTAAGAATAAATGATTTAAATTTAAGAGAGGCTGGAGGAGGAAGGTAGGTGACTGCTATTAGAGGGTGAATGTTCTTACAGGAGGGAAGTTGTAGAAGGATCCAGTTGGGTTCAGTATTTGAGGAGGAATTTGCTTGTGCAATGATAGTTGGTTTATGGTTGCATTTATAAAGAATGAGTGTCCCCACCTTAGCTACTGCCAGGTCTGGTGTCTTGAAGGTATTTTTAGAAGAGAAAAAGATGCTGAACATTAGGATTGTTTTATTTCAGCCATGTTTCAGTGACAACCATGGTATCAGGTGAGTGAGTTGTAAGGAAGGTGTTTATCTGGTTAAGTTTATTAGAGATGCTTGTTAATTAATGCACTGGAGAGGATGGAGTTATTGAAAAAAGTTATGGGTGTTATGTGGTGGGAGGGACCTGAATTGAATTCACTTTTGGTTATGAGGAGGAGTATGACCAAGACGGGGTGAACTTATTGAAGTGTTTACGAGGTTTGCGGACAGATTGTTGAGGTTTGGTAGGTTTGGAGGTGATGTAAAGCGAGTGTGAATTTGGAACTGTGAATGTGTGGTAGATGCAGAATGGAATGTACAAATGACTTGGGTAGGTCTTTGGGTTGAAGTTACTGATTGTGGGACTTTGGAGTAGGCTAGTGAAGAGCAGGTTGAGAGATGGGAGAAGAGATGGTGTTACTGATGGCATAGTGTAGTGAGTCAAAAGAAGTAGGAGTAAGATGGTGATGTAGAGAAGCAGTTTGGAAGTTAGGGTAGAAAAGGAGTTCTGAAAGTAAGAGGCAGGAGTCTGTGATGATGGTAGAGAACCAGAGTGTGTGCACAGAAAAGTGAAGGGCTTGAGAATGTTGATTGTTAGGGGATTTATTTAAGTTTAGATGGTGATGAAACTGGATGGAAATTTAGGGTGAGAATATATCACGTTAAGGTGATGCACATTCCACTTTGCCCATGGCTAAGATAATTTCATCTGTGAGGGTCTGTAAAGATTCTGGTGTGCTATGAACTGACCAGAAATCGTGCTGTTTGGATGAGAGCAGGTTGTAATTGCTAATGTAGGAATGTGAGCTGAGTGTAGATTCATTTCTCTATAATTTTGTGTAGATTCATTTCTCCATAATTTTATGGAGGGTTGGAAGGATGGATATTGGGCAGAAGTGAAAGACTTTGGAGGATTTGGATTGCTTTGGGAGGGGATTAAGTATTGCAACTTTCCATATATTATATCTATCATGTTTGTGGTAGACAAAGTTTACATATGTGTAGTGAAGCCATGATAAATTCTCTACAATTATAGATAAATCAGTGGTTGAAGCTGTCACTGCTGGGGGAAGGGGGGGCTGTATATTTTTAGTTGATCAAAGAGAGGCTATATGTTCTTACTTCCTTCTAATATGTTTAAAGTAGAATAGTGGGATGTAGGGGAGCTCAGGATTATAGCAGGTATATGTAGTATGGAGAAAGACTACAAGATGGTTGCTGAATTCACAGAGGAAATCAGATGGTGAGAAGGTGATTGAATTGAAGGGCTGTGAAGGTAATGATTTCAATTGCTGGGACACACTAGAGTGAGTCCCAAAATATGGAGACTGAATGGCAGAAAGAACAGACTTACATATACTAATTCCAAGATGCCATTTCTCTGAATATTCCCTTGTCTCCAAGGTATGGCAAGCTCAGAGTTTGTATATGTATGTTTGCAGTGTGGAGGTATAGGATGCCACCCCCACCCCGTGCAAAAAGAAGTTTTAAGGAGGAGAGCAATTTTTGAGATTGCCTCCTCTCTGGATTTTCCGTCTTTTTTTTTCATCTTTTCAGCACTTGGCATTTTGAGTGGCAACATTTCAATAGGGAGCACTGCAACGTGGTGCTGAATTGTTTTTACCTGTTCATCTGTTGACTTCTTTCCAGAATTGTTTGGAGATATTGATTAGTGTACTTTGTTTATATAGCATGTACAATGCTGAGCAAACCATATCAACATTACCTTACATGCATGCAGCAACCCCCCCCCCCCCCGCAGTACAGAAGCAAACACTGGCATGCAGGACAAATTACTTTTATACCTCCACAACATGAGGGATCTGTCACCCACATCCCTGTTATCTCTTGGTGAAGATCTGTCAAATATATGGCTGTAACTTCCTGTCTGGAAATCACTTCCTGTAGACTCCTTCCATGTTGAGAGGTTAGCTTGTCTAATGACTTGCTGGTTACCAGTCTCTGAGGACACCTGCTATCAAGCAATGTTGATATTTGTGGTATATGGCCTGATGTGCCTGAAATTCATTGCATGTATCTGTTGTATGTGGTATGATGTGCCAGACATTGTAGGTGTCTGTGGTATGTAGGGTGATGTCTGTAGCATTTGGCATTATGTGTGAAACAAAGCATACATCTGTTGTATGTGACACGATGTGCAAGAAACGTATATGTCTGTGGAATGCGGCATCATGGGCCAAAAAATGCCTGTATCTGTGGTATGTAGTATGATGTGTCAGATGATGCAGGTATCTGTGGTATATGACATTATGTGCCATTCTGTATTCCTTGCCTGCAAAACAAAGTTATGGATAGTAAGCATGGCTCATACCCTAAATTTACCGACAGTAGCTTATATGCAACAAATTCCACCTATGGCCAATTGCATAATCCTTTACATGGATATGATGTACATCACCTTCATGCTATGTTGCTGTAGCATCACATAAGATATATCCAAAAATAAATCTAACAGGGCCAACAATAACATAATTCACAATAGCCCACTGTAGAACAGATACATTAGCAAATGAAGGCTGGGGAGACTGAGCAGTACAGCACAGAGCAGTACGGATACTGCTTGTATACAATAGCAGGCCCCCAGAGTCAGAAAGCTTCAGTATCAGCCAAGATACATATCACATAGTCCCCAGTATTCCAAAAATATGCAAACAAAATCATCCAGTTGTAATGTGCATAGCTCTAGTGATCAACAGACAAACAGTGATGTATCTGTATGAGAAAGTATAGGCTTGTTTAGGTCTATATTAGATTGTCAAAACGGCATTACAGTGAATGCCATTTCAACAATACATAAAGGATGAAATACCAAAACAGTGAAACCCAAAAAAACAAAACACACCATTAAAAACATTCCAAAGTGGAGGCTTCACCCACCACACCCCCTAACTAAATATACCAACTCTGAGATCGCATTATAGTGGAGTAAAGGGCAATGTCATGGCTCAGGCCAAGCGATTCTTTTCTCTAGGAAAAAAATTGCTTACCTGAGGTTTCGCTGTTTTGGCACTTCTGTCTTTATGTGTCTTCGAAACGGCCTTTGCTGTAAGGCCGTTTCGACAATCTAATATAGACCTGGCTTGTTCAACATTCCATTCACTGTGCCCATGCATGTATGTATGTGAACATCAAACAGAATGAACCCGAAGAACGAAAGTTCCAGTCTATTACACTGTGCTACATGTCTAACTGCTAATCTTTCCTGAAAGTGCAACATAGAGTAATGGCATAACATATCAAAAGTAAGAGTCAAGTTGCCACATTATGACTCATGTATTGCTGATATACATTAGAGCACGCCCAGTAGGGACAGTAGGGAGGTATATCTTTTTAATATATGCCACTGTGTATCGCTTGCCTTTGTTACATGTGTTTTGAACTGAAAATCCCTTTTGCAAATATTTCTGTCTTGCCTTCTTTTGACTTGTTTATGAAACATTGCTTTTATGTATGTTACTAATATTGCAAAACGGTTGTCATTCAAGTTATAATGGTTGTCATACTGTGGCAGAATTATTTCATCTTGTCAGGGAATGAGTTAATGAAGGAAGCACTCTGTAAACATGGCAGGCCTTGCTGTTGAACTGATGAGTGAATGCTGACTCAGGGATTTCTTGATGTAGGATATTGAGGAAGTTGTTGATTGTGTGAATATGCCTGGTGGACATAGCCACACAGTACAGGCCTGTCTTCACTGTATTAGGGCTAGACCTGGAAGAATTGGTTAAGGATTAAGAGGAGATCAAGGGGATCTGAAGGAAACCTGTTATTATTTAGGTGGTACAATAGGGAAGAAGGAATAGAGAGGGCAGAGCAAGCAATATCAATATTAATGTTTTTAGCAAAAATGCAATAACTAGGAAATGGAAGAGTGTGGAAAAACTAACGTTTTGGAAATGATAAGCTAATTTTTGGATTCGGAAGGATTAAAAAAATAATTTGGCAGGACCAGTGACGAGAATGTATTTAAGAATGCGGCTCCCATGGATTAACTATATAAGAAGGCACAGGCACAGACTATTAGTGGGTAGTGGAGAGTAAATAAAGGAAGTAAGAGTGAAGAATGTCATCAGTGTAACTTTGTAAATTTGTACACAATGAACATAGTTATATAACGGGGTGGAAGGGGAAGGTGTGGAGGTTGGGGGGCTATGAGTTTGACACGAATGGAAGATTTAATACACAGCTAGAAGTATGTAGTTACTTTATGTCTGATAGGTGATTATGTGCTTAGTATACTAGCTATATAGGAGTAAAGATCTTGATGTCAGTATCTGATTATTTTTTACATCCAGATTCCAGCACAGGGGATTATCTGCAAGGTAAAATTAGTAGTTATTTGAAAGCTCGGATTATATAAATTTATGGGTAGAGGTTAAATAACTTATTAATTATTACAGAATTGTGACTCTCTAGCAAGGAATAAACCCATGGTGGGAGTAGTCATTTTGATTAGTGGGTTTATAAAGATTCACTGGACCTTCTGCCAAACAGCTTCTTATTGATGTGCCATAGATTTAATAATGATGCAATTTTATGATTTACATAAAAACTCAAAAAACAGTAATGCAAGGAAGGATATTAGAAATCTGAACTTACAAATGTTTAATTTAAAATGGCCAATCATTAGCGGACCGGAGTTCCGCTGTGGCAACCCCTAACCGGGAAAAGCTGAAAGACACAACAACAGACATTTATGTTGTAGTGATGTTATTACAGATTATAGATATAATCTGATGCACTACTTTAGTTTAAGATATTAAAGAACAGCAATGTAGATATCAGTTATGTTGGAGGCGTACTTGTACAAGTTAGATTGGACTGAATGCAGTACTGACACGTTAATCATGCACCAGGCATGAGGACTGCACAAATGAATATACATTGAGTAAGTTCAACACTCAAAAAAAAAAAAAAAAGTTAATCATTAAGAGACACAGTCATGTGCCTGAGATACCGAGGCTGCAAGGCAATGTATGCCCAGATGGTGGTCCAACTTCCTTTTTACACTCTTATTAGGCTGTCATGGCTCTAAAAACATCTGAGGTGAAGTAAAAGTGTTTTTTTTCTTATCCACAGACTAATGCCATGCACATATGCTTGTATTCACTTGTGCATAAAAATGTTTATTCTCTGTTATGTTAACATGTATAGTGTTCAATAAAAACGATGCCCATTAAGTATAACCAGGTGACACAATACCAGTTATGTTGCATAGCTTGCATGCCATATAACACATGTAGTGTGTGTGTGTGTGTGTGTGTGTGTGTGTGTGTTTATTATGGATGCTTACAATATATTGCAGTATATGTGCCTGAGACCTTCTTCTTCTTCTTTCAGCTGCTCCCGTTAGGGGTCGCCACAGTAGATCAACTGTTTCTATTTCTTCCTGTCCTCTGCATCTTGCTCTGTCACACCAACCACCTGCATGTCCTCTCTCACCGCATCCATAAACCTTATCTTAGGCCTTCCTCTTTTCCTGTTACCTGGCAGCTTCATCCTTAGCATCCTTTTCCCAATATACTCTGCATCCCTCCTCAGCACGTCCAAACCAATGTAATCTTGCCTCTCTGGCTTTGTCTCCAAACCTTCTAACCTGGGATGACCGTCTAATATACTTATTCCTAATCCTGTCCATCCTCGTCACACCCAGTGCAAATCTTAACATCTTCAACTCTGCCACGTCAAGCTCTGATTCCTGCCTTTTTGTCAATGCCACTGTCTTCAACCCGTATAACATAGCTGGTCTCACTACCCTCTTGTAGACCTTCCCTTTCACTCTTACTGGTACTCGTCTGACACAAATCACTCCTGACACTCTTCTCCACCCACTCCATCCTGCCTGTACTCTCTTCTTCACCTCTCTTCCACACTCACCATTACTCTGAACTGTTGATCCCAAGTACTTAAACTTATTCACCTTCGCCACCTCTACTCCCTGCATCCTCACAATTCCTCTGTCCTCCATCTCATTCACACACATATATTCTGTCTTAGTCCTGCTGACCTTCATTCCTCTTCTCTCTAGAGCATATCTCCACCTCTCCAGGGTCTCCTCCACCTGTTCTCTACTCTCACAACAGATCACAATGTCATCTGCAAACATCATAGTCCATGGGGACTAATGTCTGATCTTGTCTGTCAACCTGTCCATCACTATTGCAAATAAGAAAGGACTCAGAGCTGATCCTTGATGTAATCCCACCTCCATCTTAAACGCATCCATCACTCCCACCTCACACCTCTCCACTGTCACACTACCCTCGTACATATCCTGTACCACTCTTACATACTTCTCTGACACTCCCGAATTTCTCATACAATACCACAACTCCTCTCTAGGCTCCCTGTTATATGCTTTCTATGAATCCACAAAGACACAATGCAACTCCTTCTGACCTTCTCTGTACTTCTCCATCAACACTCTCAGAGCAAATATTGCATCTGTAGTGCTCTTTCCTGGCATGAAACCATACGGCTAATCACTAATCATCACCTCCCTTCTTAACCTAGCTTCCACTACTCTTTCCCATAACTTCATGCAGTGACTGATCAGTTTAATCCCTCTGTAGTTACTACAGCTCTGCACATCACCCTTATTCTTAAAAATTGGTACCAAAACACTTTTTCTCCATTCCTCAGGCATCCTCTCACTTTCCAAGATTTCATTAAACAATCTAGTTAAAAACTCCACTGCCATTTCACCTAAACACCTCCATGCTTCCACAGGTATGTCATCTGGACCAACAGCCTTTCCGTTCTTCATCCTCTTCTTAGCTGTCCTTACTTCCTCTTTGCTAATCCACTGCACCTCATGATTCACTATCCGCACATCATCCAAACTTCTCTCCCTCTCATTCTCTTCATTCATCAACCCCCTCAAAGTACTCTTTCCATCTGCTCAACACACTCTCCTTGCTTGTGAGTATGTTTCCCTCATTATCCTTTATCACCCTTACCTGCTGCACATCTTTACTAGCTCAGTCCCTCTGTCTAGCCAATTGGTACAGATCCTTTTCTCCCTCCTTAGTGTCCAACCTTTTATACAACTCTTCATATGCCTTATCTTTAGCCTTCACCACCTCTCTCTTTGCCATGCACCTCATCTCCTTATACTCTTGTCTACTTTCTTCATATCTTTGACAATCCCACTTCTTCATTGCCAACCTCTTTCTCTGTATATTCTCATGTACTTCTTCATTCCACCACCAGGTCTCCTTGTCCTCCTTCCACTTTCCAGATGTCACACCAAGCACCCTTCTAGCCATCTCTCTTACTAGCTCTTCTGTAGTTACCCAGCTATTCGGTAACTCTTTACTGCTACCCAGTGCCTGTCTTAACTCTTCCCTGAACATCACCTCACAATTACCCTTTTTCAATTTGCACCATTTGATCCTTGGTGCTGCCCTCACACTCATCCTTCTCTTCTTGATCGCTAATGTCATCCTACAAACCACCATCCTATGCTGCCTAACTACACTTTCCCCTGCCACCACTTTACATTCTCCAATCTCCTTCAGATTGGCCCTTCTACATAAGATATAATCCACTTGTGTGCATCTTTCTCTTCTCTTGTATGTCACCCTATGCTCCTCCCTCTTGTTAAAATACGTATTCATCACAGCCATGTCCATCCTTTTCACAAAATCCACTACCATCTGACCTTCTGCATTCCTTTGCTTAACACCATACCTACCCATCACTTCCTCATCCCCTCTGTTCCCTTCACCAACATGCCCATTGAAATCTGCTCTAATCACCAGTCTCTCACCCTTGGGTACAGTCATCACCACTTCATCCAACTCACTCCAAAATTTTTCTTTCTCATCCATCGCACACCCAACTTGTGGAGCATATGCACTAACAACATTCATCATTACACCATCAATTTCCAGCTTCATAAACATCACTCTATCCGACACTCTTTTCACATCCAAAACACTCTTAGCATACTGTTCCTTCAGGATAATGCCTAAGCCATTTCTCCTCCCATCCACACCATGATAAAACAATTTGAAACCACCTCCGATACACCTAGCCTTGATCCCCTTCCATCTGGTCTCTTGCACACACAATATACCAACCATCCTTTGGTTCATCATATCAGCTAGCTCCCTCCCTATACCAGTCATACTGCCAACATTCAAAGTTCCGACCCTCACTATCACAGTCCTAGCCTTTACCTGCCTTCGGGCATGCCTTCCGCCTCTTCTCCTCCTTCGGCCAACAGTAGCCCAATTTCCGCCAGCACCCTGTTGGCCAACAGTACTGGTGGCGGTCGTTGTTAACCCAGGCCTCGACCATCCGGTATGAATTTCTGTACAGTTTTCTGCATATATGATGTGGCAAAATTTTACGCCAGATGCCCTTCCTGACGCAACCCTCCCCATTTATCCGGGCTTGGGACCGGCACAAAGAAATGCACTGGCTTGTGCATCCCCAGTGCCTGAGACCAACAAGCTGAAATACCTTATACTGTGTTTATTTTTAATATATTTTATCTAATCACAGCCAGATATCTGAGGTATACAGAGACAACAAGGTGTCCCTAATTGGTGGACGTGTGTGTGTGTGTGTGTGTGTGTGTGTGTGTGTGTGTGTGTGTGTGTGTGTGTGTGTGTGGGGGGGGGGGGATAGACTTGCACATCTGACATTGACAAACTGAAGACCGCTACTGTAGATTTTTTTTATACTTTTATTTATTTATTTGTTTTATTTACTTATTCACTGGATATCAAGCAGAGTTCTGTGGCATATAGAGTCAATAAAGTAGCTTAAATGAATGGGCACATTTGTATGCATGTGCGTGTGTGTGGGGGGGTATGTGTGTATGTATGCACACATGTCTGTGTGTGTGTGTGTGTGTGTGTGTGTGTGTGTGTGTGTGTGTGTGTGTGTGTGTGTGTGTGTGTGTGTGCATGAGCATGCATAGGGGTTGTAGTGGATTGTACTGTATGCATCTGACTGCAGTGCATGGAATTATATTATAGTGGTCATTATTAATGCACTTGTTCATTTAGTCTTTTGATTACAATCAAACATCTGAGACATACACAGACATTAAAGTGGTAAAATGACATATAACTTGTTCTATTTGAGCACATGCTCCTACAAAATGTCTACATTATGTCTCCTGTTCTTTCTTTGCACATGAATTACTATTTTGTCAACTTTGAACATTAAACATTGTACAAGTGTTATTTCTTCTTTGAATGTTGAATAAAAAAAAATTCTCTTTTTACTTATGATTTTTAGAAAAAATATATGAAAGAATAGCCCTTTTGAGCTATTTGAGCTAAGCTGAAACACCAAGCAGTAGTAGTAAGAAATATTTGGAAAATAAAATGCCAAACAGTAGTAAAAAATCTTGTTGTGATCAAAATGTTTTCACTTTTGCAAATAAAAACAACTTTGCAGTCTTTGTACCAAAACAACAAATCTTGTTGTGATTAAAAATAGCTTCACTTCTAAGTAGCAAAAACCAAACCTTTAATGGGTGAAACTTATATAAATTACCAGATAAGTGCTGTGTTTATATAAAGCAACTAGAAATAAATCTTGTATTTTATACATATTTCAAAAACAAAGACAAAGGGCAGGATTCAGGAAGCCTCCGTGTAAGAGTTATAACTCTTACACGGAGGCTGCAGTTAAACGGTGTGATGTCAGCAGGTCATGCATATGCATGAGGTGCATGAGGCATGCTGAATCATACTGTAACTCTTACATGGTCCGTGTAAGACAGCAGGGGGCGTGTCTGTAGGCCAAGCCCTGCAAGCGGACACTTGTATCTGTGGTATGTGGTATGATGTGTCGGATGATGCAGGTATCTGTGGTATGTGACATTATGTGCCATTCTGTATTCCTTGCCTGCAAAACAAAGTTATGGATAGTAAGCATGGCTCATACCCTAAATTTACAGACAGTAGCTTATATGCAACAAATTCCACCTATGGCCAATTGCATAATCCTTTACATGGATATGATGTACATCACCTTCATGTTATGTTGCTGTAGCATCACATAAGATATATCCAAAAATAAATCTAACAGGGCCAACAATAACATAATTCACAATAGCCCACTGTAGAACAGATACATTAGCAAATGAAGGCTGGGGAGACTGAGCAGTACAGCACAGAGCAGCAATGGATACTGCTTGTATACAATAGCAGGCCCCCAGAGTCAGAAAGCTTCAGTATCAGCCAAGATACATATCACATAGTCCCCAGTATTCCAAAAATATGCAAACAAAATCATCCAGTTGTAATGTGCATAGCTCTAGTGATCAACAGACAAACAGTGATGTATCTGTATGAGAAAGTATAGGCTTGTTTAGGTCTATATTAGATTGTCAAAACGGCATTACAGTGAATGCCATTTCAACGATACATAAAGGATGAAATACCAAAACAGTGAAACTCAAAAAAACAAAACACACCAGTAAAAACATTCCAAAGTGGAGGCTTCACCCACCACACCCCCTAACTAAATATACCAACTCTGAGATTGCACTATAGTGGAGTAAAGGGCAATGTCATGGCTCAAATAGGGCTGATTTTTTTCTCTAGGAAAAAAATTGCTTACCTGAGGTTTCGCTGTTTTGGCACTTCTGTCTTTATGTGTCTTCGAAACGGCCTTTGCTGTAAGGCCGTTTCGACAATCTAATATAGACCTGGCTTGTTCAACATTCCATTCACTGTGCCCATGCATGTATGTATGTGAACATCAAACAGAATGAACCCGAAGAACAAAAGTTCCAGTCTATTACACTGTGCTACATGTCTAACTGCTAATCTTTCCTGACAGTGCAACATAGAGTAATGGCATAACATATCAAAAGTAAGAGTCAAGTTGCCACATTATGACTCATGTATTGCTGATATACATTAGAGCACGCCCAGTAGGGACAGTAGGGAGGTATATCTTTTTAATATATGCCACTGTGTATCGCTTGCCTTTGTTACATGTGTTTTGAACTGAAAATCCCTTTTGCAAATATTTCTGTCTTGCCTTCTTTTGACTTGTTTATGAAACATTGCTTTTATGTATGTTACTAATATTGCAAAACGGTTGTCATTCAAGTTATAATGGTTGTCATACTGTGGCAGAATTATTTCATCTTGTCAGGGAATGAGTTAATGAAGGAAGCACTCTGTAAACATGGCAGGCCTTGCTGTTGTACTGATGAGTGAATGCTGACTCAGGGATTTCTTGATGTAGGATATTGAGGAAGTTGTTGATTGTGTGAATATGCCTGGTGGACATAGCCACACAGTACAGGCCTGTCTTCACTGTATTAGGGCTAGACCTGGAAGAATTGGTTAAGGATTAAAAGGAGATCAAGGGGATCTGAAGGAAACTTGTTATTATTTGGGTGGTGCAATAGGGAAGAAGGAATAGAGAGGGCAGAGCAAGCAATATCAATATTAATGTTTTTAGCAAAAATGCAATAACTAGGAAATGGAAGAGTGTGGAAAAACTAATGTTTTGGAAATGATAAGCTAATTTTTGGATTCGGAAGGATTAAAAAAAAACTTGGCAGGACCAGTGACTAGAATGTACTTAAGAATGCGGCTCCCATGGATTAACTATATAAGAAGGCACAGGCACAGACTATTAGTGGGTAGTGGAGAGTAAATAAAGGAAGTAAGAGTGAAGAATGTCATCAGTGTAACTTTGTAAATTTGTACACAATGAACATAGTTATATAACGGGGTGGAAGGGGAAGGTGTGGAGGTGGGGGGGCTATGAGTTTGACATGAATGGAAGATTTAATACACAGCTAGAAGTATGTAGTTACTTTATGTCTGATAGGTGATTATGTGCTTAGTATACTAGCTATATAGGAGTAAAGATCTTGATGTCAGTATCTGATTATTTTTTACATCCAGATTCCAGCACAGGGGATTATCTGCAAAGTAAAATTAGTAGTTATTTGAAAGCCTCAATTATATAAATTTATGGGTAGAGGTTAAATAACTTATTAATTATTACAGAATTGTGACTCTCTAGCAAGGAATAAACCCATGGTGGGAGTAGTCATTTTGATTAGTGGGTTTATAAAGATTCACTGGACCTTCTGCCAAACAGCTTCTTGTTGATGTGCCATAGATTTAATAATGATGCAATTTTATGATTTACATAAAAACTCAAAAAACAGTAATGCAAGGAAGGATATTGGAAATCTGAACTTACAAATGTTTAATTTAAAATGGCCTATCATTAGCGGACCGGAGTTCCGCTGTGGCAACCCCTAACCGGGAAAAGCTGAAAGACACAACAACAGACATTTATGTTGTAGTGATGTTATTACAGATTAAAGATATACTCTGATGCACTACTTTAGTTTAAGATATTAAAGAACAGCAATGTAAATATCAGTTACGTTGGAGGCGTACTTGTACAAGTTAGATTGGACTGAATGCAGTACTGACACGTTAATCATGCACCAGGCATGAGGACTGCACAAATGAATATACATTGGGCCAGATTCAGGAAGGCTTACACGGAGTTTAAGAGTAGTGTAAGCCTCCGTGTAAGCCTCCTGATTCAGCAACAGCCCAAATCTCCGTGTAAGAGACAGCTAACACGTCTCTTACAGGAGTGGGCGGAAATGCTCAATACCTCATTTGCAGCTCCAAGATATGCAAATGAGGTATGTGAGCGATCCACGGCTTCCAAACCAGTCCGTGTAACGGACGTGTTAGTTGCAGAAATGTACTCAGCTGACAACTGAGTACATTTCTGCAAAATTAAAACGGAGCTATGTCAGCTCCAAATAAAGGTGCATTTGTTACATTATATGCCAATGGCCAAATATGTGGCCATTGGCATGAAAAGTGTTGCAAAAAAGTTATATAACTTTTTTTTTTCACGGGATTTATGTGTTTAACTGTAGCGCACAAGCCAAGCGGGTGCGCTACCTAAAACTGAAAACCGAAGCTTATAAGCCCACAATTGTGGGATTTATATATTACATGAAATGTCAATGGAGGACTTGCAGAGCAAAACAATATGGCCTCCGTTTAGTGGTTGTCAAGGGGAAGCCCCGTGTAAGATATGTAACTAAGCATTACTAGGCAATCCTATGTAAATGAGGCTTACAATACTGAATCACACTGCCACATAAGTAATGAGCACTTTCTGAGTCGTGTAAGAGTTAGAGAAGGGGAGGAACAGAGTAAAAGGTAGGTGACATCATGGGGGAAGGATAGAAAGAAATGTACCAGATTGGAGGGCAATGTAAGGTAAGAGATGACAGACAGACATCAGGGAGGGAGGTGTGTCCCAACAGAACACTAGAATGTCAAGAAATTGAGGGCATACGCTATCCCTACACTCTAAGTTTCTTGATATCGTGCATCTTGTGGCGTGTCTTGGCGTGTGTGCAGGTTCTACTTGTGGGCGTGTTGCAAACTGTTTACAATGGTTTTGCTGGGCGCAGCATGTGTAAGGCGGTGTGGCGTTTTAGCATGAATCAGCCTAGCTAACACCGTGTAAGGATGTGTCTTGTAGCGTGTAACACCGTGTAGGGATGTGTACGCGTTTAAGTTACTGTGAGCGTGTTTAAGCCGGTGTGCACACTGCTCCCACTCAGGAAACAGAGAGGAAATAGGAAACAACCAAAATACAGAAACTGCCAGAAGATACTACTAAAGTTAATTGGTGGAAACAATTAGAAGCAGGCAATTACACAGGCAGACTAGAAGCCCAACCCAGCACTTAAAACACAACAAAGAGCAGTGCAGGCTGTTTCTCACAAGAGATACTGCCAGAAACTAAGCTATCAGAGTTGAAACCTGAAAAAGGCTGAACTCAGAGCAGAAATGCTAGGGCTGCCATAGCTGTTATAATCAGACATAGGCTTAATTGCCGAGGGTGGTGATAATGCAGATGCTGACAGACAACCCAGAGTGAGGAGAAGGAGAAGAGTATACAGGCCTAGGGTCACCTACCATGGGTTACATGAGCTGGAGATAGTAGAGCGCTATAGAGTGGACAGAGAGCTCCTGCAGCAGATTGTTGAGCTGTGCAGGCCATGCCTCACACACAGAACCAACAGAGGGAACCCATCCCAGTGGAAACCAAGGTATGTGTTGGCCTAAGAATACTAGCAACAGGTACCTTTCAGAGACCAACTGGCGATATGATGGGATATCACAGGCATCAGCCTCCAGGGTACTGCACCAGTTCCTGGATGCCATGTCACCACATGTCAGTGATCATATATATGTCCTAGTGACCGTGAGGTTGTGTCCAGCAATATCGTCTCTTCCAGCAAATAGCGGGATACCCTGAGGTGCTGGGTGCAATAGACTGCACTTTTATACGCATCAAGGCACCAGCCGTGAGCGGGTAGAGTCTACATTAACCGCAAGGGATACCCCTCCATCAACTGCCAGGTCGTGTGTGATGCCCAGGGCATAATAATGAATGTGTGTGCTGGCTGCCCTGGTAGCTACCACGATTCCCACATCTGGCATCTGACGCAGCTGTACCAATCATTTGCCAATGGGGACTTCCCACACGGACACCTAGTGGGGATGCTGGTTATGCACTTGAGCCGTGGCTGATGACACCCATCAGAAATGCACACACACCCGAACAGGAACGCCATAATGAGGCACACGCACAAACACGTAATATCATAGAGCGTGTGTTTGGGCTGCTCAAGTCACGGTTCCGGTGTCTGGACACGTCTGGTGGAGCTTTGCAGTACACACCAACTACATGTACCCAAATGATCATGATATGTGCTATGCTACATAATATGATCCTGGGGAAACAGCTGCAGCAGGACCAGCACAGGGCTGGGCCAAACATCCCCACCATTGCCAAGGCCACCACAGGCGGGGTGACTTGGAGGAGGAACAACCTGACCTTGTCCCAGTAGGCAGAAGGAGGCGTGCCCAGTATGCCCTGGCCTTGGCAAAGAGGCAACGCATAGCACATATGCTTGGTCAGTAGGAACACTGGGACCGATACCCACTCTGACTCACTCATACAGTAACAGGGATGCCTAACATGACACAACCTGCTTCCAAATGTACAGGAGTGTAGTATGTGCATCCGACAGAGGCAGCCCTGCAGCACCACCCGAGGCATGAATGCCATGTGTTAAGTAATGTAATACCATGTATCATATGCACACCTGAGGACCATGACTAACATCCACCCTCACCAATCATAAACCACAAAAACACAAACCCACCTCATAGCTATCACAAGGGATAGGAACCTAGATGTAATGCTACCCAATGGCAAAGGTATAAACAGCAAGATGTGTGCAGTGTAAATGCACACAGTATAGGGAATGCACATATCAGTGCTGTAATAGAAAACAGGGTCAAAGCACATCAGCACCCTGACACTACCAGGGTCACACCTCATACAGTGATGTACATGTGCAAAAACATGGAACAAGATACAAAATGAGGGTGACTACCAATAAATGGCATGGATAACCACACACCCCTGTTGTTACCACAACAAGAAGCAACATGCATTAGCCATGGTCAAACACCAATGGCTAAAACTGACTACTACTATATAGCTTGCTGCAGACCACTGTCCTAATAGCAGCAACTGCCCCAGGCCTATGTTCACAGGTTCACAGGTTCATACTAGGCTATCTGCCCTAGGGCATTTATAAGCCTAGACCAGAGTTCCGTGGAGTTTGCTGCACCTTCACTCTGACGGATAATTTGCCCATTATATTGCTGTGCCTCTGACAAGCAGTGATACTGAGGTTATCCCTGGGGCATACCTGCAATCTCCCATCCATTGATTAAGATCTCACTTGAACAAAGCCAGTGAGGTACTCAGCCTCACATGTACCAGGATGTTGTTCCACAGCATAGGGACTCTCTGGTTGAATAATCTGTCCCTCCAGCACATCCTATTAATATCTGTGTTGAGGTTTAAATCTCCTGCCACTGTAGTTCTGATGGATGTAGAGGTCTTGAGGTGAAGCGTGTACATTAACTCAGGTTTGGACATGGCCTTGGATGTCAGGCATAGGTCACCTCTGAGCAGACGGTAAGTCACGGAATCAAGCTGGAATTCCTCCAGTCGGGCAGCATAAGAAATATGTTTGAGACCCTTTCTCCTCCTGTCGAGGAATTTGTGGGCCCATCCAATTGCCATAGGTGTCGGGTCATATACATGCTGAATGGGCCATTGCACTCAATCAATGGTCCGATGAGTGAAGAGTACAGGGGAACAATGACCTCCCTGGATCTAGATGTGAATCCCTGCATGATGAGGTGGGCAATGTAGAAGTTCTACCTAACTACCCTGGCAACGTGAGTGTCAAACAAGAGGTTACTCTCAACCTGGGTGCCCAGGTCCCTGATAACCTCCTGTGTGCTTAGAGGATTGCCACCTACATGGGAACTAGTGGTAACCTTGTTCTTCCCAAAGGGTATGGCTATGCATTGTTTAGTGTGTAATGTAAGGCCATGGCTCTGGCACCAGTTATCCGTGACTATGACACCCTTCTGAAGGATGTCTGTGTCAGATGGGTGTCCAACTATGGTTCCCAGTCTGCAGTCATCTTCAAACTTTGTCAGCCATAATCCTGCTGTGTTTGCTTGTACTTCTGAAAGTAGATGCTGAGCAATAGTGGGCCCAGGACTGAGCCCTGTGGGACACCACTTGTGACAGTTGTGGAGTGTGACATGGCACCAGCAAGTCTGAACCTGTCTGTTCTGTCACGTAGCGGTTTGCAACCCATCTTGTGATGTATGGGTTCAAATTTAAGCTGGTGATGTTTTCAATGATACCCAAGTGGGGTATTGTGTTGAAAGCCTTTGCCAGGTCAAGGTAGGCTGTGTGGAGTGCCTTGCCCTTGTCAATGGCCTTGGTGTCTGTTATGAAACAGTCAACCAAGTTTAAAAGGCATGATCTGCCCTCAACAAAGCCTAACTGGGTTGGATCTAATGTCTGCAAGTCCCCTATGTCCTCATCTATGACTTCCATTATGATCTTCTCCATAGCTTAGCAGACCCTGCTTGTCAAGCTGATGGGATGGTAGTTTCCGTGGTCGGTGGAGGCACCCCATGTGAAGTGGGTCCACCATTGACATATGCCACTCCTTGGGAACATATCCTGAGTTGAGGCTAAGATCATACAGCTGCCCTGACTGCGGGTTTAATTCTTGAGTGAGTTCATGGAGCACAAAACCAGGGACACCATCTGGTCCCATGGATGCTGCGTCCTTTCCCTTGGATAGAGCAGTTCCCACCTGAGCATTTGAGATGTTTGGGGGGCTACAATCCTCTTTCATACATATCCCTCCACTTGGGGTGGAGGGCTGGGTGGAGAAATCTGCACTGAACCTGTCAGCCAGTATGTTGGCAATGTCTGTAGGTTCAGTGATATGTACAGCATTCTGAGCCTATTCTGAGCATATCTGGGAGTTTCCTCCCAGGTGTGTAACGATGTATAAAAGGCCTCATTGTTGTCCCGTGAGCCCTTAGTGGGTTTACTCCCAATATTCGCCTTGGATGATTTCATGGGGAACTCAGTGTTTCACCTATATTGAGCAGGGGTGTCTACCCTTCCACGGATATCGCTCTATCTTGTAGTACCTCCTTCCTTGTGTTGTAGTGCTTGTTTATGGCTGAGGTCCACCACACTGGACGCTTGCCTCTGGTACAACGAGTCTGTGTTTTGTTTGGGATTGCCTCATCCATGCAGTCTTGAAGGTGCTGGTAGAAGGCAGTTGTAAGTGATACAGTGGCTTGGGTAATGGTGTCTGCTGGCTTGGGGCTTTGAAAGAGAGGACAACAGTCATTAGAAGTGTGTAGTCGGCTTCTGAGAGGTTCTGCACTGTGGGCTATTCTATCTGGGGTGGAGGTGGGATGTGGACTTCCACTGAGAGTAGGTCATGATCTGATCTCACCAATGATGGGTATACCTCTGGTGTTGAACATTGTGAGCCCATGTTTGTGATGATGAGATCTACTATGTTGTCTCCTCTTGTGGGGATGGTGACTAGTTCTTCCATGGCATGTGAGTGTATGAACTCTAGGAACCTGTGGGCTAGAGTGTTGTGGCTGTAGTACTGATCCCAGTCTATATTTGGATAGTTGGGATCACCCAGTGTGATGGTGTTTGCAGGTACATGTATCCCGCCACTGTTTTCATGAAAGCTCTGTGAGGTACCTGAGTTTCAGAGGATGGCCTGTAACATGCTACAAACTTCAGAGCAGTCTTGCCTATGGTTAATTGCACCGGATGGTGTCCAATGCATCGTGTGTTGCCACCAACCATGAGGTGAGGGTGTCCTTGATGAATATTGCTATTGCCACCCCTCATAGTGGTAATATGTGTACTGCATAGATACGAAATATTGTGCCTCTGACTTAGTAGTGACACATTATGACCACCTTACATAATTGAATAATGTGACTATGCCTCTGTCCAGTCTGTGCCCCTGTCCACATGCAGCTGTCCAGATGTCTCTTGAAGAGAGTCAGTGAGGTACTCTGTCTAACATGAACTGGGATACTCTGCTAGAGTTTGAGATGCCTCTGAGTTATGACCCTGTCCCTTCAGCATGTCCTATACATGTATGTGCTGAGGTTCAAATCTTTAGCTCCCATGTTTCTGGTGGATGTGGATTGCTTGCAGTGGAGCATGTCTACCAAATCCTGATTGGACATGGTCTTGTATGTCAGGCATAGGTCACCTGTACGTATGTGGTATGACACTGAAAAAGGCTTGTGTTTAGTTATTCTGGAAGTATATGACATGTGTTGTAGATCCCTGATCTTCATGGTAAGGTACTTGTGGGGTCTCTCCAGCTGCTGCAAGTGCTGGTTGAGGTACATACCAAATGGGGCGTTGTATTCAAGCATGGGCCTGATAAGGGAGAAGTATAGTGGTACAATGACCTCCTATGGTCTGGATGGAATACCCTCCATGATAAGGTGGCCAAGATAGAAAGTCTGTCAAACAACTTTGGCAACATGGGTGTCAAATGAGATGTCACTATCTACATGTGTCCCCAGCTGTCTGATTTGTTTCCTGTACTCATTGGGTTGCTGTCTATGTACAGATCTGTGGGTACTGTGTTCCTCCCAAAGGGATGGCTACACATCAGTCGCAGTCAGTTTTAGGCCATGAGTCCAGCACCAGCTATCTGTCAGTGTGACAGCAGTCTGTAGGATGTGTGTGCTGGCTGATGTATTCACTATGGTGCCCAGGTTGCAGTCATCTGTAAACTTTGTCGGCCACAACCCTCCTATGTTTGCTTTCACATCTGAAAAGTAAATACCAAATAAGAGAGGTCCCAGGACACAACCTTGTGGGACACCACTTGTGACTGGCTTCGAACCCTGACAAGGCACCTGCAATGTTGACATTATGGGTTCTGTTTCTGAGCCATTTTGCAACCTATGCTGTGACATATGGTGTTATATTTCAGCTGTTGAGCTTGTCTATGATGCCTGAGTGGGGTATTGTGTCAAAGGCCTTAGCCAAGCGCAGGTAGGTTGTGTGGACTGTGTAGCTCTCATCAACGGCTCTACTGACAGTTTCAAAGTAGTCAACTTGGTGCAAAACGCAGGATCTGCACTGTACAAAGCTGAATTGGGTGTGATCAAGGGTCTGTAGGACACCAATGTCTCTGTGTGGAAGCTCCATAATGACCCTTCACAAAGCTTTGCAGACAAGGCTGTTTAAGCTTGTGTGGTGGTAGCTGCCAGGGTCTGTGGAGGCATCTCCTTTGTGGAGTGGGACCACTGTTGCCGTACGACAGTGTTCAGGTACAGATCCTGTAGCAAGGCTAAGGTTAAATAGGATCTGCATATACAGGTTTATCTCCATCTGTAGTTCACATAGCATGCAACTGGGGATACCATCAGGTCCCATTGATGCTGTGTACTGTCTTTGCTGACTGCGGCTCTCACATGGACATCCAGGATGACAGTGTGGTTACATACAGGTGTGCTAACTATCATGTCTTGGGGGTGAGGGAGGGTACATTGCACTGAACTGGTCTGCCAGGGTGTCAGTAATATCTGTCAGGTCCCTGGGATATAAGTTGTTGTGTACCAAATCTGAGCATATATGAGGGTTCCCACCCAGGCGTCAGACATAACTGAAGAAAGCAGTGTGGTTACCTTCATCGTCTGTGGTGATTTATGTCCCCAAGTTGAACTTGGGTGTCTTTATGTGAGAATGTAGCTTTCTACTACTGCTGATCACAGCTGCCTTACATTCTGGAGATGTAGCTCTGTCTTGCATTAGTATCCTTCATCTGTTATACAGTTTGTTTATGGCTGGGGTCCACCAGACAGGCCACTTTCCCTTGGTGGTGAAGGTGTCATTCTCATTTGTGATTGCATGGTCCATGCTTACTCGGAGATGTCCGTAGAAAGTGTCTGTGCAGGAGTCACCATTGTGTGTTGTGGTTTCCACTGGCCCAGTGGGCTTAATGGATACCATCTCAGTCCGAAGAAGTGTGAAGTCAGCTTCTGAGCTGTTTGTCACTATACCCTGGTATCATACTAGCACTGACACAGGTGTAAACAATTCCCCAGAATCCATCAAACAAAATGGACATGCAGGCTTACAGATGCCCTAGGGGTAGCCTAGTATGAACCCATTATGATACAGATTGTACAGGACACTACAGATAACCCCAAGGCTGTTGCAAATGATGGTAGTAAGCATGTTGTTGATTCCTGGATATGCTCCGGATCACACCGATATTACAAACAACATACCAGACACACACAGGTATGGCCAACATACATCCTGACATGTGCAGTGCAAACCCCCATAATGCCAAATACCTTCCTCAGCAGACTGCCGCCTCCCTGACATTATGTCACCCTTACCACAGGGTAATGCACCCAAAGAGCAGTGTACAACAACAGTGGGTGTTCTCAACAAAGGTGTCTCCTGAATGGATAGGAAAAACAACCACCACAGAATCATGAGAGGTTTGGTCTGCACAGCTATGGAAAGGACCAGCATGTACCACAGACATAATGATATTGTGGATCTATTGACACCCGACCCTACCCAGTGTGGGTTTACAAAGTGCAGACCCCACCCCTAAACATGTGTGACTCAGTTGAAACAGTACTTGAAGTCAGTGATGAGGGCAATGTGGTCCACACAGTGTAGCGGACCTTGCAAAGCCTTCTGTACAATACCCTATGTGTTCCGTATAGATTTGCTCACCAGCTGATATATACACCCCAATGTCATGGGAGGGGTTGCAAACCAGACCAACGACAGAACTGACATGGTCAGACATGCAGCAACCATGTCAGACTACAAACCACATATAACAGGCATCCCACAAAGCTTGGTCCTGGGACCTTCACCATCTGGTATATATGCCCCATAGGTACAGGCCAACAAGTAAGGACTGTGCTGGAACATGTTTGTAGAGGACAACAAGCCTGACATATCTGATACACCAGCTGACACAAGCATCCCATAAAAGGGCCACATAGAAACAGACAGCTGGTGCCATAGCCATGTCAGCATGTTAAATGGTGAAAACAGTATAGTCAGCCTCTGTGGATAATCCAGTAAGTGACCACCAATTCCCACATAGGTGTCAACCCATGACATACCTAACATGTAATGCCAGAATGGGGACACAAGGTGATAGATATCCTGCATTGGACAAAATGTGGCTGTAGGGTTAACAGCAACAATCCATATACCAACCTAATCATGAGGGTTATGACATCTAGCTAAGGGGAGGTCATTGTGGTTTTGCAGTTATCTTTCAGCAGCATTACAAATGACCACAACAGCGCCTGTGTGGTGTACCTCAGCAGATACATTCAGCAACTGTAAAGTCCACAACAGTACCTCACCAGGAGTATCAAAGAGCTGGAACACATGTAATGTGTCGCCTGATTAAACAGAATGCAGTTCCACACACTGCCATGCTGGCCACCCAGACACAAGCTGTGCCTGATGTAGAAAGCCATGTCCAAGCTGTCAGCAATGCACATGCCGCACCTTGTACAATGTGAATGGCAGGGAGATATGCACATGAGGGACCTGAACCCCAGCACTGACATACATAGGACAAGCTGTACTGCATTATCCATAACACAGAAGCCACCACCACGCATGAGTAAACTACCAGTACAGGTTATCCATAGAGTCACTCATTTATTCTACTCAACAGGGATCCTAACGAGTGGATGGGAGATGGTAGGTATACCCTGGGTATCAATGTTGTGTCACAGGTAGACAGAGGCACAGTATACAAAACAAGACATATGTCATGCCAAACTGCACTTATGATGTGTTGATGGACAAACACACTATCCAATAACCATTATAAATGGCCTTGGGCACATCGGTAGTGTTTGCCAATGTACACCCATGTTGTGGAATACACTACTGCAGTTGGTTGAGGCCGTTGTAAGTAGTTCACATCTGAACATAATGCAACATGGTCAGATAGGTTCATAGGTTCATACTAGGCTATCTGCCCCAAGGCAGTTCTAAGCCTAGTCCAGAGTCTGGTTGCATACGCCACCCCTTATATGGAAACAGTACTGTGCCCATTAGTTTGACGTGCCTGTCTCCAGCAGTGACACAGTGACGATCCCCGGGGTAAACCTATGATTTCCCATCCACAGGTCAGGATACCTCTTGAACAGAGCCAGCAAGGTGCTGTGACTCACATGGACCGTGATTGTATTCCACAGCATAGGGAGTCTCAGAGTGATAAATCCACCCCTCCAACATGTCCAATGTACATCCCTGCTACGGTGGAAGTCACTTGCACTAGTGGTTCAGGTGGATCTGAAGATTTTGAGGTGGAGCATGTCCATTAATCCCTGGTTGGACATGCTTGCATGTCATGCACATGTCACCACTAAGCAGACAGTATGTGACTGAATAGAGCTGTAGTGTTTTCAATCTGGCAGCATATGACAGATGTTGGAGACCCTTTATCCTTTGTTGGGGGACATTCAGGGTCTCCACACTTGCTGCAGATGTCAGGTGAGATACATCCAGATAAGGCAGTGTACCAGATCACCGGTCCGATAAGTGAAGAGTACAGGGGAACAATGACCCACTAGATCTGGATGTGGATCCCTTCCTGATCATGTGGACAATGTAGAAGGTCCTACTAGCCACTTTAGCAATGTGAGTGTCATCAGAACAGTGACTGTCAACCTGGGTCCCCAGGTCCATGATAACCTTCCCTGTGCTTAGAGGATTGCCACCTATATGGTAGCTTGGGGTTACCTTGCTTTCCCTGAAGGGTATGACTACACATGTTTTGCAAGTTGACTTCAGGCCATGGCTCTGGCACCAGCTATCAGTGTCCGTGAGCCCCTTCTGAAGGATATCCGTGTCTGATGCACTGTCCACTATGGCACCCAGTGTGCAGTCATCTGCAAACTTTGTCAGCCAAAGTCCTCCCATGTTGGACTGTACTTCTGAGAAGTAGATAACAAACAATAGGGGGCCAAGGACTGAGCCCTGTGTGAGACCACATGTGACTGGCATGGTGTCTGACATAGTGCCAGCAACTCTAACCCTGTGGGTCCTGTCCGTAAGACAGTTTGAAACCTGATCTTGTGACATATGGGTGTACATTTCTGTTGGTAGGGTTTCCTACAATACCTGAGTGGGGTATTGTGTTGAAAGGGTTTTCAAGGGCAAGGTAGGCTCTATGGACTGCCTTTCCCTCATCAATGGCCTTAGTTACTGTTTTGATAATGTCAACCAAGTACAAAGGCATGACTTGCCCTTGATCAACACAAACTGGGACAGGTACAATGTCTGCATGTCCTCCATATCTTTCTTCATGAGCTCCATTATGATCCTCTCCATAGCTTTGCAGACTACACTTGTTAAGCTTATGGGGCAGTAATTACCAGAGTCCATAGAGGCACTGCCTTTGTGCAGACATGCACAACTGGACCCTAAAGAGGCTGTTGTGCACAGTATGGAAATGTAAATCAGTGATAGGACTAAAGCCCAGGATAATGTCCACCACAGTGAAAGTACTGAACCACTACACTATACAGTACAACAGTGCTAGGTCAGTATGAATGGATGTTAACAATTGTATGCAAAGTATCCCATGCAAAAGCTGCAGGCACAGTATAATCCCTGTTGTGTTCACAGGAAGCATCTGGACAGTAACTACACAACATGTCACAGAACACACAACCTTAAACAGGAGTTATTTGTTGGAGTTCACACTCATCCACAACTGTGATGGGCTGCATAGTTCAACATATGGAAAGCTCACACTGGGCATGCTCACACACTTTGATAAATGAGACATCATTCACACAACATGCCATGGGAAGGCTGAAGTGGGCATGCTCACACACTTAGTTCAAATGTTCCTCTTAACAACTGTGAAAACACACCACAGGATGCACATTCCCATTCCAAACAATGAAGATGTCAGCACCCTATAAGTAGATCAGTAGAAATGCTACCTCCCAGTAATCCGAATAGCACTCTGCTAATGCGTCTGTCTCTAGTGTCATAACATAGTTAGGTAGGGGTTTGAATCCAGCAAGTGGCATGTGTGTGTGTGAATGGGGGTAAGTGTCTGTATAAGTGTGTATGAGAAGCACATCCCTTTTGGCAACTGTGGAAACACACCACAGGGAGCTCATTCCACTTTCTAAACACTGATGATGTCAGCACCCTATAAGTAGATCAATTGAAATGAAATCTCCAAGAAATGTGAATAGCGCGCTCCGCTAATGCGTCCGTCTCTAGTATCATAACATAGTTAGGTAGGGGTTTGAATCCTGTCACGGGAATGTATGTGTGTTAGTATGAGTGGGGTTTGTGTGTGTGCATAACGCTGTGGAGGGAAGGTGCCTTTTGCCAACTGGGAGAACACACTACAGGGTGCACATCCCTCTTCGTAAACACAGATGATGTCAGCACCCTCTAAGTACAGCATTGGAAAAGATTGCTCCTACTAATGCAAATAGCACACTCTGCTAATGTGTCTGCCTTTAGAGTCATAACACATCTAGGTAGGGGTTTGGACCTTGCAAATGGAATGTATGCGTTTTACTGTGGGTGGGGTTGGTGTGTGTGCACAATGGCGGGGGTGGGATGTCTCTTTTGCCAAATGGGGCTATGCACTGCAGGGTGCACATTTCCCTTAACAAACAGTGATGTTGACAGCACCCTGTACAAACAGAACAACAACACAGAAGGTGTTGTCACCAATGATGCATGTAAGGTTACACTTCAAGTAATGTCCACAAAACAAAGTAGGATAAACAAATGCTCCTTTTACTCTATCCAAACAACATGGCAACAGACAACTGACACTACTCAGTATAGTGCTACATGCTACTGTAACATGCAGATGTACCAGAATATACCTAGATAGTGTTTTGAAGCCTGAATGTGGCAAGTGTGTGGATGTGTTATGTTACTGTGTGTGCATTTCCATATGGAAAACATGTTTGAGAAAATGGGAATATTGTTGCAGACAGTTTAGGTGCAGAAAACTCCCCCCATTCTCCTACACAAGTGGAATTAGTTATCACAGATGACTGTAACCTCCCTATCCTCTCACATGTCCAGGTGAGGGCCACCCTCAACATTGCAGGACACATAGCATCACTGTTACAGAATGGTATCCCTGGATGTGTGCTACATTCACCCCAGGAGGACATGGCACCACATTACAGACTGATATTACTCCCTGGCCATACTACAGGATGTGTACCTGAAGAGTGCCATACATACACAGTGGTCCCACACCAATGAGGAGTAACCTCTACTGACCCTGGTATGTACTGCATCATATGCACAACTGGCCTTCTGTTCTAAGCTACGGAAGTGTCACGTATGGGCAACATGTACAGCAATATTACATATGTGTATATTTCAGGACTATGCACACAAAACCTATGTCATGGACAGAGCTATAGATAGTGAACTATGATACATTTGAGGTGTCACAGTAAACACAGTATTAACCTGCTACTTTGCATTACCTGTGTTTGTGGCAGCTGTTGCTGTGTCAGTGGTGCTTGCTTGCTGCTTGCTGTTTGCTACTCATGGTTTTGCTGCTGGCTGTCTGTATATTTTCTCTTTTCTCTCTCTCTCTCTCTCTCTCTCTCTTTCTCATTAGGTTTGTGCAATGACTGTATTGCATGAGTGGAGTGTGGGTACTGAATGCTTTTGTAGGTATCTGCATAGGTCCATGTGATGGCCCTGCACCAATTGTAAGGCAGCATTTGCTAATTGCATGCAGCCAGGTGTGTGTTGATTGCATGTCTCACTGTGATTTCAGGACACTGCTATAAAAAGGTATGTGAGATAGGCGTAGCCCTTTCAGACTGTAGGGCGTGGACGATGCTGGTATGCTGTTGACAGTGTTCTGTGAGTGTGAAGGTTAGTATGGGAATCCAGTGATTTGGCCATTAAAACTTTGCCTCACATGCTTTGGATGGTACATCTCCTATATTGCCTTTATACTAATTCCTACTATTGACTGTTATATTTATTTTAGCAGAGTGCTTTTGTATGGCTGTCATGGCTTAGTGGTAGGTCATACAGACTAATGTTACCAAGGTCCTGGGTTCGAGACTGGCAGTGGGAATTTATTTTTGTCTCCAGACTTTCAAAATGAGTACAAGACATGTCAATCAAAGTGCCATAAAGGCACTTTTAAGCACTTTAAACCAGGTCTGCACTCGTTAGCATGAATGAAGAAGGAGGCGTGCCCAGTATGGCCTGGCCTTGGCAAAGAGGCAACGCATAGCACATATGCTTGGTCAGTAGGAACACTGGGACTGATACCCACTCTGACTCACTCATACAGTAACAGGGATGCTTAACATGACACAACCTGCTTCCAAACGTACAGGGAGTGTAGTATGTGTATCCGACAGAGGTGGCCCTGCAGCACCACCTGAGGCATGAATGCCATGTGTTAAGTAATGTAATATCATGTACAATATGCACACCTGAGGACCCCAACTAACATCCATATCCACTCATATGACCCTGTGGAAACAGCTGCACATCATACAGTGATGTACATGTGCAAACACATGGAACAAGATACAAAATGAGGGTGACTAGCAATACATAGCATGGATAACCACACACCCATGTTTGTACCACAACAAGAAGCAACATGGAATAGCCATGGTCAAAACCAATGGCTAAAACCGACTACTACTATATAGCTTGCTGCAGACCACTGTCCTAATAGCAGGAACTGCCCAAGGCCTATGTTCACAGGTTCATACTAGACTATCTGCCCTAGGGCATTTATAAGCCTAGCCCAGAGTTTTGTGGCTTCTGCCACCCGTGCAAGTTGATGGATAATATGCCCATTATTTTGCTGTGCCTCTGTCAAGCAGTGATACTGAGGTTATCCCTGGGGTATACCTGCAATCTCCCATCCATTGGTCACAATCTCACTTGAACAAAGCCAGTGAGGTGCTCAGCCTCACATGTACCAGGATGTTGTTCCACAGCATATGGACTCTCTGGGTGAGACATCTGTCCCTTCAGCACATCCTATTAATATCTGTGTTGAGGTTTAGGTCTCCTGCCCTTGTAGTTCTGATGGATGTACAGGTCTTGAGGTGAAGCATGTTCATTAATCCTGGGTTGGACATAGTCTTGTATGTCAGGCACAGGTCACCTCTGAGCAGACAGTGGCGACTGAATACAGCTGGAATTCCTTCAGTCGGGCAGCATAAGAAATATGTTTGAGACCCTTTCACCTCCTGTCGAGGAATATGTGGGCCCATCCAATCTGAATGGGGCATTGTATGCAATCATTGGTCTGATGAGTGATGAGTACAGGGGAACAGTGACCTCCCTTGATCTAGATGTGAATCACTGCATGATGAGGTGGCCAATGTAGAAGGCCTTCCAAACTACCCTGGCAATGTGAGTGTCAAACAAAATGTCACTGTCAATCTGGGTGCCCAGGTCCCTGAGAACGTACATTGTGCTTAGAGGATTGCCACCTAGATGGGAAGTAGTGGTAACCTTGTTCTTCCTGAAGGGTATGGCTATGCATTGTTTAGTGTGTAATGCAAGGCCATGGCTGTGGCACCAGTTAGCCGTCTCTATGAAACCCTTCTGAAGGATGTCTGTGTCAGATGGGTTTCCAACTATGCTTCCCAGTTTGCAGTCATCTTCAAACTTTGTCAGCCATAATCCTCCTGTGCTTGCTCGTACTTCTGAAAAGTAGATACTGAACAAATGTGGTCCCAGGACTGAGCCCTGTGGGACACCACTTGTCACAGCTCTGGAGTGTGAACTGGCACCAGCAACTTTGACCCTGTGTGTTCCGTCACTTAGCCAGTTCGCAACCCATGCTGTGATGTATGGGTTCACAATTAAGCTGGTGATGTTTTCAATGATACCTGAGTGGGGTATTGGTCGAAAGCCTTTGCCAGGTCAAGGTAGGCTGTGTGGACTGCCTTGCCCACGTCAATGGCCTGGGTGAGTGTTTTGAGAAAGTCAACCAAGTTTAAAGGCATGATCTGCCCTTGACAAAGCCAAACTGGATTGGACCCAATGTCTGCAAGTCCCCTATGTCTTCATTTAGAATTCCCATTATGATCCTCTCCATAGCCTAGCAGAACAGGCTTGTCAAGGGGATGGGATGGTAGTTTCTGGGGTTGGTGGAGGCACCACCTTTGTGAGGTGGGTCCACCATTGATGTATGCCACTCCTTGGGAACATATCCTGAGGTGAGGCTAAGATTAAACAGCTGCCCTAACTGCGGGTGTAATTACTCATTGAGTTCATGGAGCACACAACCGGGGACACCATCAGGTCCCATGGATAAAGTGTTTTCTGCCTTGGATTGAGCAGTTCCCACCCCAGCAGTGGAGATGTTTGGCGGCTACAATCCTCTGGTGTACATACCCCCAGTTGGGGAGGGGAGAAATCTGCACTGAACCTGTCAGCCAGTATGTTGCCAATGTCTGTAGGTGCAGTGATATCAACATCATTCTGAACTAAGTCTGAGCATATCTGGGAGTTTCCTCCCAGGTTTCAAACATAGGTAAAAAGGCCTCATGATTGTCCTTGGAGTCCTGGTGGGTTTACTCTCTAAACATGCCTCGATGATTGTATGGGGGAACCCAGTGTTTTACTCACAATGAGCAGGGTGTGTTCCCCCATACGGATTACACTCTATCGTGTAGTAGCTCCTTCCTTGTGTTGTACAGCTTGTTTATGGCTAGGGTCCACCAGACTGGATGCTTGCCTGTGGTACAAAGAGTCATTATTATTTTGGATTGCCTGAACCATGCAGTCCTGGAGGTGCTGGTAGAAGGCATTTCTAAGTGATACAGTGGCTTGGGTAATGGTGTCCGCTGGCCTGGGGGCCTTGAAAGAGACCACACCAGTGCTCAGAAATGTGAAGTCGGCATTTGACAAGGTCTTCACCGTTTCTTTTCCCATCTGGGGTGTGGGTGGGATGTGGACTCCCACTGAGAGTAGTCCATGATCTGATCTCACCAATGATGGGTATACATCTGGTGTTGAACAGTGTGACCCCATGTTTGTGATGATGTGTTCTAGTATGTTGCCTCCACTTGAGGATTGGGACCAGTTGTTCCATGGCATTTCAGTGTATGAACTCTTGGAACCTTTGTGTTAGAGTGTTGTGGCATGATTAGTGATCCCAGTCTATATGTGGATAGTTGGAATCACCCAGTAGGATGGTGTTTGGAGATACATTTATCCCTTCAGTGTTTGCAGGATAGCTGTGTGAGGTACCTGAGTTTGAGCGGGTGGCATGTAACATGCTACAAACTGCAGAGCAGTCTTGCCTACGGTCACTGGCACCTGGATGGTCTCCGATGCATAGTGTGTTGCCACCAACCATGAGGTGAGTGTGTCCTTGATGAATATGGACACCCACCATCCTTCTTGTTGTTGTCGGATGCTGGTGCGGAATGCATGAGATGAGGTAACACCCGATAGTGCTGGGGTGCTGTCAGAAACTGTGAACCAGGTTTCAGGCACAGCACAGACATCAATGTGCTACATACTGAGAAGGGCATAGAGTGTGTGCAGCTTGAGGTAGAGACCTTGGGCATTGAGCAGCATCAGCCGTAGTGTCTTTCCTTTACTGTGTTCTAGGGTGGTAGGTGTAGAATCCTATTTCCAGTTGTGATTGTATGGTCCATGCTGTCTGTCATCTAGCTAAGGGGAGGTCATTCTGGTTTGCAGTTATCTTTCATCACCAGTAGAAATTACCACAACAGCCCCTGTGGAGTGTACCTCATGCACACACATCCAGCACCTGTAAAGTCCACAACAGTACCTCACCAGGAGTATGACAGAGCTGGAACACATGTAATGTGTAGTCTGATTAAACAGAGTGCAGCTCCACACACTGCCATGCTGTCCACCCAGATGCAAGCTGTGCCTGACGTGAAAGCCATGTCCAAGCTGGAATCAATGCACATGCTGCACCTTGTACAATCTGAATGGCAGGTAGCTATGCACATGAGGGAACTGAACCCCAGCACTGACATACATAGGACAGGCTGTACTGCATTATCCAAAACACAGAAGCCACCCCCACACATGCGTAAACTACCACTACAGGTTGTCCATAGAGACACTGGTTGAGTCCCTCAACAGGAATCCTAATGAGTGGATGGGAGATGGGAGGTTTACCCTGGGTATCAATGTTATGTCACAGGTAGACAGAGGCACAGTATACTAAACAAGACATATGACATGTCAAACTAAACTTACAATGTGTTGATGGACAAACACATTCTCCGACTAGCATTAGGTCAAGATACCTCTTGAACACAGCCAGCAAGGTGCTCTGCCTCAAATGGACCAGGATTGTATTCCACAGCATAGGAGTCTCGGTGATAACTCCATCCCTACAACATGTCCAACATACATCCCTGCTAAAGGTGTCAGTCACCTGCACTAGTGGTTCAGGTGGATCTTCTGGGTCGGGGGTGGGGCATGTCCGTGAGTCTCTGTTTGGGCATGGTCTCGCATGTCAGGCACATGTTACCTCTAAGCAGACGGTATGTGAGTGAATAGAGTGTGAGTGTCTTCAATCTGGCAGCATATGACAGCTGTTGTGGTTCCTTGATCCTTTAGGTGGGGACAGTCAGGGTGTCTCCAATTGCTGCAGATGTTGGGTGAGATACAGCCAGAATAGGGCATTTGACTTGATCACCGGTCTGATAACTGAAGAGTACAGGGGAACAATGACCCACTAGATCTGGATGTGAATCCCATCCTTATCAGGTGGGCAATGTAGAAGGTCTTCCTAGCCACTTTAGCAATGTGAGTCTGAGAAGAATGGCGACTGTCAACCTGGGTCCCCAGGTCCGTGATAACCTCCTCTGTGCTTAGAGGATTGCCACCAATATGGTAGCTTGGGGTCACCTTGCTTTTCCTGAAGGGTATGTCTACACATGTTGTGCACTCTGACTTCAGGCCATGGCCCTGGCACCAGCTATCAGTTACTGTGAGTCCCTTCTGAAGGATATCTGTGTGTGATGCACTGTCCACTATGGTGCCCAGTGTGCACTCATCTGCTAACATTGTCATCCAAAGTCCTCCCATGTTGGCCTGTTCTCATGGGAAGTACATGACAAACAATGGTGGCCAAGGACTGAGCCCTGTGTGACACCACCTGTGACCAGCCTGGAGTCTAACATAGTGCCAGCAACTCTAACCCTGTGGGTCCCGTCCTTAAGCCAGTTTGCAACCCATCTTGTGACATATGGGTTTACATTTCAGTTGTGAGGGCTTTCCACAATACCTGAGTGGGGTATTGTGTTGAAAGTGTTAGCAAGGCCAAGGTAGGTTGTATGGACTGCCTTTCCCCAACAATGGCCTAAGTGACCAATTTGAAGATGTCAACCCAGTACAAAAGGCATGATCTGCCCCTGACCAAGCCAAAATGGGATGGGTACAATGTCTGCATGTCCCCTATATCTTTGTTTATGAGCTCAATTATGATCCTCTCCATAGATTTGCAGACTACACTTGTTAAGCTTATGGGGCAGCAATTAACAGGGTCTGTAGAGGCACTGCCTTTGTGCAGATGTGCACAACTGGACCTTAACCAGCCTGTTGTGCACACTATGGAAATGTAAATCAGTGATAGGACTGAAGCCCAGGATACTGACCGCCACAGTGAAAGTACTGAAACACTACACTAGACAGTGCTACAGTGTTAGGCCAGTATGAACGGATGTTGACAATTGTGTGCAAAGTATCCCATGCAAAACCTGCAGGCACAGTATACTCCCAGTTTTGTTCACACAAAAAGCATTCGGACAGTAACTACACAACATGGCACAGAACACACAACCATAAACCGGAGGTATTTGTTGAAGGTCACACTCATCCACAAATGTGATGGGCTGCAGAGTTCAACATATGTAAAGCCCACACTGGGCATGCTCACACACAGATAAATGAGACATCTTTCACACAACATGCCACAGGAAGGCTGAACTGGGCATGCTCACACACTTGGTCCAAATGTTACCCCTAGCAAATGTGAAAACACACCAGAGGATGGTCGTCCTCCTTTCTAGACACTGATCATGTAAGCACCCTATAAGTATATTGGAGACAAGGATTCTCTCAGTAATCCGAATAGCGCTGTGCTAATGCGTCCGTCTCTAGTGTCATAACATAGTTAGGTAGGGGTTTGAATCCAGCAGGTGGCAAGTGTGTGTGAAGGGGGGGTAAGTGTGTGTGTAAGTGTGTATGAAAGAAACATCCCTTTTGGCAACTGGGAAAACACACCACAGGATGATCATTCCACTTTCTAGACTCTGATGATGTCAGCACCCTATAAGTATATTGGAGGAAAGGATTCTCTCAGTAATCCGAATAGCACGCCGTGCTAATGCGTCCGTCTCTAGTGTCATAGCATAGTTAGGTAGGGGTTTGAATCCAGCAGGTGGCAAGTGTGTGTGAAGGGGGGTAAGTGTGTGTGTATGAAAGAAACATCCCTTTTGGCAACTGGGAAAACACACCACAGGATGATCATTCCACTTTCTAGACTCTGATGATGTCAGCACCCTATAAGTATATTGGAGGAAAGGATTCTCTCAGTAATCCGAATAGCGCGCCGTGCTAATGCGTCCATCTCTAGTGTCATAACATAGTTAGGTAGGGGTTTGAATCCAGCAGGTGGCAAGTGTGTGTGAAGGGGGGTAAGTGTGTATGAAAGAAACATCCCTTTTGGCAACTGGGAAAACACACCACAGGATGATCATTCCACTTTCTAAACTCTGATGATGTCAGCACCCTATAAGTATATTAGGGGAAAGGACTTTCCTCAGTAATGCGAATAGCGCGCTGTGCTAATGCATCCGTCTCTAGTGTCTTAACATAGTTAGATAGGGGTTTGAATCCGGCAGATGACAAGTGTGTGCGAAGGGGGTAAGTGCATGGGTATGAAAGAAACATCCCTTTTGGCAACTGGGAAAACACACCACAGGATGATCATTCCACTTTCTAAACTCTGATGATGTCAGCACCCTACAAGTATATCAGGGGAAAGGACATTCCCCAGTAATGCGAATAGCGTGCTGCGCTAATGCGTCCGTCTCTAGTGTCATAACATAGTTAGGTAGGGGTTTGAATCCAGCAGGTAGCAAGTGTGTGTGAAGGGGGTAAGTGTGTATGAAAAAACATCCCTTTTGGCAACTGGGAAAACACACCACAGGATGATCATTCCACTTTCTAAACTCTGATGATGTCAGCACCCTACAAGTATATCAGGGGAAAGGACATTCCCCAGTAATGCGAATAGCGTGCTGTGCTAATGCATCCGTCTCTAGTGTCATAACATAGTTAGGTAGGGGTTTGAATCCAGCAGGTGGCAAGTGTGTGTGAAGGGGAGTAAGTGTGTATGAAAAAAACATCCCTTTTGGCAACTGGGAAAACACACCACAGGATGATCATTCCACTTTCTAAACTCTGATGATGTCAGCACCCTACAAGTATATCAGGGGAAAGGACATTCCCCAGTAATGCGAATAGCGTGCTGTGCTAATCGTCCGTCTCTAGTGTCATAACCTAGTTAGGTAGGGGTTTGAATCCAGCAGGTGGCAAGTGTGTGAAGGGGGTAAGTGTGTATGAAAAAACATCCCTTTTGGCAACTGGGAAAACACACCACAGGATGATCATTCCACTTTCTAAACTCTGATGATGTCAGCACCCTACAAGTATATCAGGGGAGGACATTCCCCAGTAATGCGAATAGCGCGCTGTGCTAATGCATCCGTCTCTAGTGTCATAACATAGTTAGGTAGGGGTTTGAATCCAGCAGATGGCAAGTGTGTGTGAAGGGGTATGTATGAAAGAAACATCCCTTTTGGTAACTGGGAAAACACACTACAGGATGCACATACCCATTTCTAAACGATATCACAATTATGTATGGCTTTTGATTACAGACATGCCATGTGTGTTGTGCACACACAGAATGCCCATGTGTGTGGGTTGTCCCTCACAATAATGCATGACATTGATTACACCGGTTATGGCAATGAACACATGATGTATGTGTGTGCCAAATACACATATGTACCTGAGACTTTCAATATTTACCATGTGTGATGCCTGCCACATGTGAATACATGGTATATGCACAGGGTAACATTATGACCGTGGTCTTCTGTGCAGATGCTGCATATGGGATGTGTATATACAGTGTGAGATGTAGATGCTATCAGCCTAGTAGTGAGGGATGCACACCTGGTCTGGGGCATAAAGTCTACATGTTGTTAATGTACAGGAGCTGCATGTTCTCACCTTTTGTGGGAGTGGTAAGACAGTATTCCATAGCAATGCAGTGACTGTATGCTAAGAACCATTCAGCTATGGTGTTGTAGATACACTTATTCATTAGCATTCAGTAATTTGTCGGAATCCCTGGTGAGGGCCTGATGCCAACCAAGGTCAGGGGTCTACCAGCCTGTGTCACTTGCTCAGTGATCCCTTCCATGTTCCCTATCACGTATCCCAGTGAGCGACATGCCACATCAGCTGTGGTGGCATGGACAATGACTGAGTCATATGTGTCCATGCATCAGACTGACTTGTATGTTGCTGTTACAGTTTGGCCATGTGTTTCCATCTCATACATGTGGTGTACATCAATGGGTAGGGCATAGGGTTGACTGTGTACATGTGGCAGCTGTGACATTACTACATGACACACATATTCCACAACTGTGCCATAGAGGTGACTGACAACTGACCTTTGCACATGCTACCGGAGTATTGAGATTACATTGGTGATTGACAGCACATAGGGCCAATGGTGAAAAAGAGACATAGGTCCATAGGTTCGTACAGGGATATCTGCCCAGGCATGTATCCACCTAGCCAGAATGTGCGTGCCTTTCAACATGCATTGTGAATGTGTCTTGCTATGCCCTTTTCCAAGGTTAGTATACTGTGCCTCTTTCTCACAGTGACACATAAGTGATACCCAGCGTAACCCTACAATGTCACATCCAGTCATTACTATCGCTCTTGAAGATAGTCACTGAGTCAGTCCACCTAACCTCTATTGGGATAATAATCAGGAATGAAGGGTGCCTGTGAGTTGTGAATGTGCCCCTCCACCATGCCCTATGTATATCACTCCTGAAGTTCAAGTATTTCCAGTGTGTATCCTGGTGGGATCTGGATATTCTGGGATGCAGCATGGCCATTACATGAGGGTATGACCTGGCCTTCTATGTCAGGCACAGATTGCCTATGAAGAGCCAGTATGTCACTGAGTACAGCTGCTGCTACTTTAACCAGTCAGTATGTGGCATCTGTTTGAGCACTTTGATCCCCTTGTCGAGGTAGATATGTGTTAGCCCCAGTTGCTGCAGGTGTCTGGTAAGGTGCATGCCGACAGGTTCATCATAGTCAATTATGGGCATGATGAGGGATGAGTAAAGGGGCACAATGTCCTCCCCTGGCCTACATGTGGATCCCATGATGATGTGGCCCATATCACATGCTTACCTAACCACTTTGTCCATGTTGTTGTCAAATGGTAGAATGCTATCAACCTGTGTACCCCAAGGCCCATAATTCCTTGGTCTGCACTTACTGGATTAAGACATATGTGGTACATTGTGGTCATTTAGTGTTTGACAAAGGGTATGACTAGACTCTTTCTGTCATTCACGTTGAGGCCATGGCTGTGGCACAAGTCATGTGTTTGCAAGAGTCCCTTTTGGAGGATGCGTGTGTTAGCTGTTGAGTTGATTATGGTGTTGAGTCTGCAGTCACCTGTGACTTGCTGAGCCACAGTACTTCCATGTTGGCCTGTACCTATGACAAATATATAATGAACATGACAGCCCCTAGGGCTTTGCCTTGTGGGACACCACTTGTACCAGGTTGGAGGCTGACATGGCTCCAGCAATTCTACCATGTGTGTTCTGCCCTTGAGCCACTGTGCAATACCCATAGTGACATAGGGGTTAATATGTACACTGGTGAGCTTCCTAGAATGCACAAGTGGGGTATTGTAGCCAAGGCTTATGCAAGGTCCAGGTAGGCTGTGTGGACCTACTACCCCTTGACAGTGGCCTTGGTGACTGTTTCAAACAAAGCAAACAGGTTTGATAGGCAGGATTTGCCATTGACAAAGCCAAACTGTGTATGGTGACATGTCTGTAGGTCCACAATATCTAGATATGTGAGGTTCTTGATGATTCTTGCCATAGCTTTGCAGACAAAGCTAGTCAGACATATGGGGTAGTAGTGTCCAGGATCCGTGTGGCACCACCTGCATGTTGAGGGACCACTGTTGCTGTATGCCACTCTCTGGCCACATATCATGTATTAAGGCTGGGATTGAACAGTGGTGTTATGTCTGGGTGTAGCTCTTCTTGTGGTTCATGTAGGACACAGCCTGGGACACTGTCTGGTCCCATTGATGCAGTGTTTACTGCTTTGGGAAGGGCATCTCTTACCTGAGCATCTGTGATGTCAGGGGGGGAAGCACTGTGATGCGAGACATATGTTCCCTTTTGGTGTGGTGGGGTGAGAAGGCAGTATTGAACCTGTCCACTAGGATGATGGCAATGTCTGTGTGTTTTATATTTTGTGTGACATATTGTATTACCTCTGAGCATATCTGGGTAGTACCACCCAGGTTACTAACATAACTACAGGCAGCCTTGTGATTATCCTCAGTGGCTTGTGGAATCCTCTCTCAAAGATGGCCTTAGACAATCATATGGGTGCCTGTAGTTGTCTTCCAATACTCCTCAGTGGTGCCTTCACATTTTGGGAGGTTGTTGTATCATGTAGTGGCGCCATCCTTCTATTGTATAGTGTGTTTATGGCTGGTGTCCGGCCCAGGACATCTGCCTTTGGAGAATTGGGTCATGCGTTCATATGTGGCTTCATGATCCATGCATTCCTGAATGTGTCCACAGAATGCCTCTATACAGGTATCTGCAGTCTGGTCCATATTTTCAACAGGCTTAGGGCCTTTGAAGGTTTCCACATCATTTATGAGGGGTGTGCAGTTGCTTGACATGAGCTGTTGACAGATGTGCCGCCCTCCAGACGGAGCAAGGGGAGGGTCACAGTCAGCTACCTGTTGGGACGTACCTCCCTGGACCACATGGAAAGAGACACAGAGGAGCTCTTACAGCACCCTCTCAAACTCAGGTCTCCCACACAGCCTTCATGCTGACACAGGAGAGTTTAGATTACTCTGCAGACACCATCATACTGGGTGATGCCAGCTACCCGAACAGACTGTGTACATTACACAGGCCACAATACCCAAGCTCTAAGATTCCCATTGATCAGACATTCTTTGGCTATGGAATAGGTAACCAACCTTCCCACAAGAGGGCAGATATACTACAGCTGATCTTTACAAACATGAGTAAAACTAATCACCACTGGGAGTATATCCTCATTGTTGCAATCAAACCATCTACTAATCACACTGGTGTTCCGGATCCCCACATATTCAAACCTCCAACACATCGATGTGTGTGTGTGGAAAATGTCCTATTAGCAGCCGTGACAGTATCGTACAGGATGCAGATCCCCTTTGAAATAGTGATGATGTCAGGACTGTATAACTATATCACCTGTAGTAAAGTCCTCCAGTAATTTGCATAAGCGTGCTCTGCTAATGTGTCTTTCTTCAGTCTCATAACTTAGTTAGATGGCATGTTGAATCCTGCAAAGAGAATGTATGAGTGTGTTTTATGTGTGTGCACTACGCTGTGAGGGTTAACTGCCTTTGCCAACTGGGAGAACACACTACAGGGTGCACATCCCTCCTCCTACACACAGATGATGTCAGCACCCTCTAAGTACAGCATTAGTAAAGGTTTCTCCAACTACTGCAAATAGCACACTCTGCTGATGTGTCTGTTTCTACTGTCATTGCACAGTTAGGTGTGGGTTTGAACCTTGCAAATGGAAAGTATGTGTTTTACTGTTGGTGGGGTTAGTGTGTACACAATGATGGGTTGGGATGTGGCTTTTGCCACATGGGGCTATGCACTGCAGGGTGGTCATTACCCTTAACAAGCAGTGATGTTGATAGCACCCTATACAAACAAAACTACAAAACAGAAGGTGTTGGTACTGATAACACATGTAAGGTAACACTTGTTCAAGTAATGTCCACAAAGCAGTGGGATAATAAAACATTTCTTTTATTCTATACAGACAACATGACTACAGACAACTAAGTGCCAGTACTCAGTATAGTGTTACATGCTACTTGAACATGCACATGTACCCGAATATACCTAGATAGTGTTCTGAAGCCTGAATGTGGCAAGTGTGTGGATGTGGGATGTGTCTGTGTGTGCATTTCCAGATGGGAAGCATGTTTGCTGTGGCAATCAGGGTACTACAGTACCTGATGCACATTACATCTTCCAAATGATGAGGTTGCCTGCACCCTGTGAGTACAGGTAGAGAAGGGGATGCCAGTAGTAAACAACATAGTGCACTTCTGAAATGTGTACCTGTCATGTATCAACAGCTACTCATGTAGGGTGATAAATAATGGGAATGGCAGGTGGCGTGTGCATGTGTGTGGGTAGCAGGGTGTGTATAAATGCATGTGTGACAGAACAGATACATGTAGCTGGATCTACATAACAGCACAAGATGCACATTGCCATAGTCAATGTTAGCATGTGATGGTGTGCAGCAGGTACACTTTGTTAAGTAGTATGGGTGCAGATAACAATTGAGGACATTCATACAGTTACTGCAGCAGGACTGATGGGATATACACACATTTATACTGCAACACACAACAGTTACCAACATGTTACTACTTATACACATCTATGTAGTCACCCTGTGCATCAGCAACGTGTTTACCTTTACCTGCACCGATGTTGTAGTATGCAGGAGGTGGCACAGTGTCATCATATGCACAGGGTGTGGGTTAGATATGCCCAAGCCGCCACTGGTAACACCAATTGACATGTGTGTGTATGTGTGTTTGTGAGGGGCAGCAGTACAGGGTAGATTCACATGACGGAAGGCATCTGTTGTCTGCAGTGTTAAGATGCTTCACATTCACCAAATTCACAGATATTGCCAACAATTTTGCAGACAGTTTAGGTGCAGGTACCCCCCCCCCATTGTTCTACACGTGTTATTAGTTATCCCAGATGACTGTAACCTCCCTATCCTCTCACATGTCCAGGTGAGAGCCACCCTCATCATTGCAGAACATATATCATCACTGTTACGGAATGGTATCCCTGGATGTGTGCTACATTCACCCCTGGAGGACATAGCACCACATGACAGACTGATATTAATCCATGGCCATACTACAGGATATGTACCTGAACAGTGCCATACATACACAGTGGTCCCACACCAATGAGGAGGAACCTCTACTGACCCTGGGGACTACTGCATCATATGCACAACTGGCCTTGTGTTCTAAGCTATGGAAGTGTTAGTTATGGCCCACATGTACAACAATATTACATATGTTTATATTTCATGACTATCTACACACAACCTATCTCATTGACATACCTATTGATAGTGAACTGTGATACATTTGGAGGTGTCACAGTATACACAGGATTAACCTGCTACTTTGCATTACCTGTGTTTGTGGCAGGTTGTGGTGAGTCGGTCGTGCTCCTTGTCTCTTGCTGCTGTTGCTGCTGCTGCTGCTGTTTTGCTGCTGGCTGTCAGTATATTTTGTTTTCTCTCTCTGTCTCTCTCTCTCTCTTTCTCATTCGGTTAGTGCAATGACTGTATTGCATGAGTGGAGTGTGGGTACTGAATACTTTTGTAGGTATCTGCATAGATCCATGTGATGGCCTCTGCACCAATTGTAAGGCAGCATTTGCTAATTGCAAGCAGCTGGGTGTGTACTAATTGCATGTCTCACTGTGATTTCAGGACACTGCTATAAAAGGGTATGTGAGATAGGCGTTGCCCTTTCAGATTGTAGGGCGTGGACCATGCTGGTATGCTGTTGACAGTGTTCTGTGAGTGTGAAGGTTAGTACATCTCCCATGCTTCATGCTGTGTTGTAGATTCAGGTTGCTGCATTTATCTTGCCTGTTCCCTGTAGTGAGTGTGTATGCATACTGACACCTACAACTATATGTCATATGTATTGCTATATGAATATATATATATATATCTGTGTACATATACATACTTTCATATATGTACATTAGCTGACATTATTGGGTACAAGCTAACAATTAGCAGGGCTGTTTCCATTAACACTACTCTAGTATGGGAATCCAGTAATTGGGACTATAAAAGTCTGCCTGACATGCTTTGGGTAGTAGACATACTATATTGCCTTTATCTTCATTCCTACTATTACATGTTCCACTTATTTAGCACTATATTCCTGTATGAGAGTCATGGCTTAGTGGTAGGTCATACAGACTAGTGTTACAATGGTCTTGTGGTAGGGCCTACTAGTATGCTCATATTCTGATTTTGAGTTGAGTATAGGGCCTATCAATCACAGTGCTAGAGGCACCTTTAAGCAGTTAAAGGGCTTAGTAGGTCTCACAGGAGCCAGGCTGTGTTGCAGATTCAGGTTGCAGCAATTATGTTAACTTTTTCCTGTACTGAGTGTGTATGGCTACTGAGACCTACGATTATATTTCATATGTATTAATATATATTTATATATATGTATGTGTTGATATACATACCTTCACATATGTACATTACCTTACATTATTATGTACAAGCTAACAGGTAGTAGGGCTGTTTCTGCTCACACTGAACTAGTATGGGAATCCAGTAATTTGGCCATTAAAACTCTACCAAACATGCTTTGGATAGTACATCTCCTATATTGCCTTTATACTGATTCCTACTATTACATGTTATATTTATTTTAGCAGTGTGCTCTTCCAAAGCAGGCATGGCTTAGTGGTAGGTCAAACAGACTGATGTTACCTAGGTCCTGGTTTCAAGACTGACAGTGGGAATTTTTTACTTTGCAAACTTTCAAACTGAGTACAGGACCTGTCAATCAAAGTGTTGAGGCCACCTGTAAGCAGTTAGAAGGGTAAGTAGGTCACACAGGGGTCAGGCTGTGTTGCAGATTCAGGTTGCAGCAATTATGTTAACTTTTTCCTGTAGTGAGTGTGTATGGCTACTGAGACCTACGATTATATTTCATATGTATTAATATATATTTATATATATGTATGTGTAGATATACATACCTTCACATATGTACATTACCTTACATTATTATGTACAAGCTAACAGGTAGCAGTGCTGTTTCTGCTCACACTGAACTAGTATGGGAATCCAGTAATTTGGCCATTAAAACTCTACCAAACATGCTTTGGATAGTACATCTCTATATTACCTTTATACTGATTCCTACTATTACATGTTATATTTATTTTAGCAGTGTGTTCTTGTAAAGCAGGCATGGCTTAGTGGTAGGTCATACGGACTAATGTTACCAAGGTACTGGGTTTGAGACTGACAGTGGGAATTTATTTTTCTTAGCAAACTTTCGAACTGAGTACAGGACCTGTCAATCAAAGTGCCATAAAGGCACTTTAAACCAGGTCTGCGCTCGTTTTGGAGCTCACGACATCGCGACTGACGGTGAGCTCCGCTAACACAAGCACACCAGCTATTTTCTTTGAAAGAAAAGAAAAGGGGTGACAGGAAAGTGGTGAAAAGGGGTCACAAAGAGGGTAAGACAGTAGGGAAAGAAGTGGGATTTGCAGGAAGGGTGTAGGTAAGGCCCATAGATGCCCATGTCTTTGCAGCAACAGCTGTATATTTCTATGTATTTTGGTGAGACATTTGAAACCTTCCACCTCTGAGAGAGGTGTCAGGACAACATTAATATTTGTTGTACAGCCAATTGTAATTAACAGTTTAGATGTCCAGCGGACATGTCTACATTTATGGACAGCTATGTATGGGCGTAATTTTTGTGGGACAGAGTGCCCTTTTTTTTTTTTTTACAGGTGAGAGTGGTATGACAGGTGAAGGAAGTCGGTAAAGCTGGGAGGTAGGTTGGGTAGGTTAACAGACAAGACAGACAAGAGGCATACAGGGCGGTGTATGACACACGTGGGGGTTACACAATTGACGGGGCGGAGGTTGGGATATCCGAGATGCACGAGCCCACAGATGGCAACAGTGGAACTGATATCCCCACCCATAGGCAGTTGCCACTGTTCCTTCACAGCCCAGGACGGGGCTGTGCTGGGGCTGTAGGCGGGCAACGGCGGGGCCGTTAGCTGTGCCACACGAGCCTCGAGCTGGCGTGGGGTCCAAGAACAGTGTCTTGGATCTCCCTCGCACCACAGACTGGACACCGGAGGGTGAGTGGACGAACCCCTCCGGCCACACTTGCAGAGGGGGGGCGGGCCCCATCCCCTGCAGCGCTTCCACCCGAAGGTGGCACAGGGCCACCGGAGGGTCCGCCTGGGCACTAGTGCCAGTTGCAGTCACCAGCTGAGGTGGGAGAGGTGGGTCCGCTGGGACCTGCCTTCCCAAGCGTTCTAGGTTTGTGAGTAGTTATGTTAGTTTGGGTTAGTGGCATTTTATTCCATTCAGATTAGTTGTAACAGCATGCATTGGTATTCCCATCAAACAAACACCCAGATATGGACACCATTGAACAAGGGGCATATCAATATCACATGCATTATTTGAACAGCAAAACACAGTCAAACGACATGCAGGGTTGATTAATGGCAACAGGCCATCGTATTTGCAGGTATGAACAGGGCACATGCACGAACAGACATGCATATATGTTTGGAACGGTCAAATGTCCATGATTAATGAAATGTTCACATACCATTATTTAGTGGATGTTGTTATATGGAATTACAGGGTTGGGTGGGGATAGAAAGTGATGACACATTCATATGTTAAACATTAATTCACATTTATCATAGATACACAATTAAGTTGAGGCTGATGTTTCAAAATAATCTTTATTTGACTGTCATGCTACACCTGTTACACATACATCACTATCCTACTTATTTTGAATTTGATCAGATACATCATCCTGCTACACTTTTATGACAGGACAGGGGACAACTATGGCTGTTTAGTCTGTCAGATAATCATTCATTCTATCTGCAAATTGTTTACTGTTATCACCATATACAGATTTTGAGCTAGACATTCAGATTCAGACACACTGAAATCAGTTTGGGATGTTAATTTGTACTTCCCACATGCATTTAGTTCTGTAAAAACACACTGAGGCTTATATATTCAGGGGTTATTACTACTTTATTTATTCATACATGAGCATTTCTGTCACTCTCATACATTCTGCAACTTCACAGTTCAGGTTGGTACTTCTAGGCTTTGTTCACATATTAGACCTGTGGTGATTCAAACACTTTCCAACAGCCTCACTTCTGTCATGATTCAGCATTTCAACAGGGATATATCTCACATGTGACTACCTCAGATTCTGAAGCTGTACTCTTGAGACTATACTGCAGGTTACAGTATATTTAATTAATGATGGGACATCTGTATTACAGCACTGTTTAATTCTATCAATTATATTTCCAGTTACACTTGCATACTGATGAACTTGTTGCAGCCATACCTGCAGACGTTCAATTCCTGATTGCACATTATATTACTTTTAATCAATACACTGCACTGTTCTGATACATGGTACATAATAATATTTATTTACAAGTACTGGGTGGGGTTACTAACCTGCATGGTGGCGCAGCCGCAGCCTTCTGGCGTGCGACATTCGCAGAGCGGACACCTGCAGCTGTAATACAAAGGGAATAATATTGGACTACACATCTCCATGGTATCAGCTGGTTGAAATCCTTACATACATGGGTAAAATGTGACTTACTCAGTAGTGGGGCGTTGGGCATTTGCCGGGCCTCCTGGATCCAACGGTTCAATTGGTCCTGCTTGCGTCTCTTCAGGTCCGCATGGTGGTGACGGACCTGCTCACCAGTGCGTGGAATGCCAGTAGCACTGGTCAGCTCACGAGCCAACTGGTCCCACGCCTCAGCCCTATATACTCCCCATGAGACCTGGCCCTGCATGAGTTGGGCCTCGTGATTATGGACAAGGAGCCAGACCATGTATCTGGACTCCTCAACGCCCAACGCTGTGCTCGAAAGCAACGTACATCACCTACTCAACTCATGCTGACTGCAAGTCTGTTCTACAATCAGTTATGCTGTGTATTCCGCCTATGGGGCTTATATATGCCGCTTTTTCCGCATTTCTCTGATTGGCCGTTTTGGAATTGTATCTACTTCACTGAAAATGCTTTCTCATGCTCCATTCTGGGTTTTATCCCATATATATGCTATTTCTGCTTTTCTAGGTATTGCTGTCATGGCTTGGTGGTTTAGTTCCTTGACTCTAGTGCATGGTATCCTGTGTTCGAATCTGGCAACTGCTTTTGCTTTTCCTGACAGAAATGAGTTGAAGACCTGTCAATCAAACATGCCAAAAGCACTTTTAAGCACTTTAAACCTATTCTGCTCGTTTGCGCGGAGGTAACGACGCACTGGCAGTTAGCTTGTGGGAGCGGCGCAAAGCGGTGTGCGCTGGGATAAATCTTAATTGGCTAGTGACACACATGTTCAGCTAATTGCACACAGTTTCAGCCTGTTTACCCGCTGCTTGGCAACGGCACGCGGTTTGCAGCTTTTAAACACTACTGCTACGGGCACTCTGTCTCACGGCAGCTTAGCTATCAGTACATTTCTGACTATTTTATTCTTATGTTACTTCAAAATATATGCTCTATTTCATTCCATCTTACAAAAGGCAATACATTTACATTTCTACAATAGGCGCTTTTTACTGCTTATTTACAAAGAAAAAGGTTGTTGTAGGGGCTCGAACCCTGCCTGCCTACTCATAGGGCGGGTACTCTACCACTAAGCTATTATTTCTTGGCTTACTTTGCATATTTAGTTCTTATATCCTTTTCCACTGACTGCTAACTGTGATTGCGCTAGTAGCACACCCACACACAGTAGCAAACATTTGACGGGTTTAACAAAAAAAAAAAGGTTTTCATTTACTTTTATGACATCTCTTCACTTTATACACTGATGGCCAGTCGGGCATGTGTTGTATAGTGTGTTTATTCACATTTTCATGGCCTTTCGTGGCTGTTTACTTTCAGCCATTCTAGTTTCTCGGGCGTGTCCACTTGCAGAGCTTAGCCTACAGACACGCCTACTCTCTTACGGACCGTGTAAGAGTTACTAGTGTGATTCAGCATGCCTCATGCACCTCATGCATATGCATGACATGCTGACATCACACAGTTTAACTGCAGCCTCCGTGTAAGAGTTATAACTCTTACACGGAGGCTTCCTGAATCTGGCCCATTGAGTAAGTTCAACACTCAAAAAAAAAAAAAAGTTAATCATAAAGAGACACAGTCATGTGCCTGAGATACTGAGGCTGCAAGGCAAGGTATGCCCAGATGGTGGTCCTACTTCCTTTTTACACTCTTATTAGGCTGTCATGTCTCTAAAAACAGGATATCTGAGGTGAAGTAAAAGTGTTTTTTTTCTTATCCACAGACTAATGCCATTCACATGCACATATGCTTGTATTCACTTGTGCATAAAAATGTTTATTCTCTGTTATGTTAACATGTATAGTGTTCAACAAAAACGATGCCCATTAAGTATAACCAGGTGACACAATACCAGTTATGTTGCATAGCTTGCATGCCATATAACACATGTAGTGTGTGTGTGTGTGTGTGTGTGTGTGTGTGTGTGTGTATGTGTGTGTGTGTGTGTGTGTGTGTGTGTGTGTGTGTGTGTGTGTGTGTGTGTGTGTGTGTGTGTGTGTGTGTATGTTTATTATGGATGCTTACAATATATTGCAGTATATGTGCCTGAGACCTTCTTCTTCTTCTTTCAGCTGCTCCCGTTAGGGGTCGCCACAGCAGATCAACTGTTTCCATTTCTTCCTGTCCTCTGCATCTTGCTCTGTCACACCAACCACCTGCATGTCCTTTCTCACCGCATCCATAAACCTTATCTTAGGCCTTCCTCTTTTCCTGTTACCTGGCACCTTCATCCTTAGCATCCTTTTCCCAATATACTCTGCATCCCTCCACAGCACATGTCCAAACCAATGTAATCTTGCCTCTCTGGCTTTGTCTCCAAACCTTCCAACCTGGAATGACCGTCTAATATACTTATTCCTAATCCTGTCCATCCTCGTCACACCCAGTGCAAATCTTAACATCTTCAACTCTGCCACGTCAAGCTCTGATTCCTGCCTTTTTGTCAATGCCACTGTCTTTAACCCGTATAACATAGCTGGTCTCACTACCCTCTTGTAGACCTTCCCTTTCACTCTTACTGGTACTCGTCTGACACAAATCACTCCTGACACTCTTCTCCACCCACTCCATCCTGCCTGTACTCTCTTCTTCATCTCTCTTCCACACTCACCATTACTCTGAACTGTTGATCCCAAGTACTTAAACTTATTCACCTTCGCCACCTCTACTCCCTGCATCCTCACCATTCCTCTGTCCTCCCTCTCATTCACACACATATATTCTGTCTTAGTCCTGCTGACCTTCATTCCTCTTCTCTCTAGAGCATATCTCCACCTCTCCAGGGTCTTCTCCACCTGTTCCCTACTCTCACAACAGATCACAATGTCATCTGCAAACATCATAGTCCATGGGGACTAATGTCTGATCTTGTCTGTCAACCTGTCCATCACCATTGCAAATAAGAAAAGATTCAGAGCTGATTCTTGATGTAATCCCACCTCCATCTTAAATGCATCCATCACTCCCACCTCAGACCTCACCGCTGTCACACTACCATCGTACATATCCTGTACCACTCTTACATACTTCTCTGACACTCCCGACTTTCTCATACAATACCACAACTCCTCTCTAGCCTCCCTGTTATATGCTTTCTATAAATCCACAAAGACACAATGCAACTCCTTCTGACCTTCTCTGTACTTCTCCATCAACACTCTCAGAGCAAACATTGCATCTGTATTGCTCTTTCCTGGCATGAAACCATACGGCTAATCACTAAACATCACTTCCCTTCTTAACCTAGCTTCTACTACTCTTTCCCATAACTTCATGCTGTGACTGATCAGTTTAATCCCTCTGTAGTTACTACAGCTCTGCACATCACCCTTATTCTTAAAAATCAGTACCAAAACACTTTTTCTCCATTCCTCAGGCATCCTCTCACTTTCCAAGATTTCATTAAACAATCTGGTTAAAAACTCCACTGCCATTTCACCTAAACACCTCCATGCTTCCACAGGTATGTCATCTGGACCAACAGCCTTTCCGTTCTTCATCCTCTTCATAGCTGTCCTTACTTCCTCCTTGCTAATCCACTGCACCTCATGATTCACTATCTGCACATCATCCAACCTTCTCTCCCTCTCATTCTCTTCATTCATCAACCCCCTCAAAGTACTCTTTCCATCTGCTCAACACACTCTCCACGCTTGTGAGTATGTTTCCCTCATTATCCTTTATCACCCTTACCTGCTGCACATCTTTACAAGCTCGGTCCCTCTGTCTAGCCAATTCGTACAGGTCCTTTTCTCCCTCCTTAGTGTCCAACCTTTTGTACAACTCTTCATATGCCTTATCCTTAGCCTTCACCACCTCTCTCTTTGCCATGCACCTCATCTCCTTATACTCTTGTCTACTTTCTTCATCTCTTTGACAATCCCACTTCTTTGCCAACCTCTTTCTCTGTATACTCTCCTGTACTTCTTCATTCCACCACCAGGTCTCCTTGTCCTCCTTCCACTTTTCAGATGTCACACCAAGCACCCTTCTAGCCATCTCTCTTACTAGCTCTTCTGTAGTTACCCAGCTATTCGGTAAGTCTTCACTGCCACCCAGTGCCTGTCTTAACTCTTCCCTGAACATCACCTCACAATTACCCTTTTTCAATTTCCACCATTTGATCCTTGGTGCTGCCCTCACACTCATCCTCCTCTTCTTGATCGCTAATGTCATCCTACAAACCACCATCCTATGCTGCCTAACTACACTTTCCCCTGCCACCACTTTACAGTCTCCAATCTCCTTCAGATTGGCCCTTCTACATAAGATATAATCCACTTGTGTGCATCTTTCTCTTCTCTTGTATGTCACCCTATGCTCCTCCCTCTTGTTAAAATACGTATTCATCACAGCCATGTCCATCCTTTTCGCAAAATCCACTACCATCTGACCTTCTGCATTCCTTTGCTTAACACCATACCTACCCATCACTTCCTCATCCCCTCTGTTCCCTTCACCAACATGCCCACTGAAATCTGCTCCAATCACCAGTCTCTCACCCTTGGGTACAGTTATCACCACTTCATCCAACTCACTCCAAAATTTTTCTTTCTCATCCATCGCACACCCAACTTGTGGAGAATATGCACTAACAACATTCATCATTACACCATCAATTTCCAGCTTCATAAATATCACTCTATCTGACACTCTTTTCACCTCCAAAACACTCTTAGCATACTGTTCCTTCAGGATAATGCCTACGCCATTTCTCCTCCCATCCACACCATGATAAAACAATTTGAAACCACCCCCAATACACCTAGCCTTGATCCCCTTCCATCTGGTCTCTTGCACACACAATATACCAACCATCCTTTGGTTCATCATATCAGCTAGCTCCCTCCCTATACCAGTCATACCGCCAACATTCAATGTTCCGACCCTCACTATCACAGTCCTAGCCTTTACCTGCCTTCGGGCATGCCTTCCGCCTCTTCTCCTCCTTCGGCCAACAGTAGCCCAATTTCCGCCAGCACCCTGTTGGCCAACAGTACTGGTGGCAGTCATTGTTAACCCAGGCCTCGACCATCCGGTATGAATTTCTGTACAGTTTTCTGCATATATGATGTGGCAAAATTTTACGCCGGATGCCCTTCCTGACGCAACCCTCCCCATTTATCCGGGCTTGGGACTGGCACAAAGAAATGCACTGGCTTGTGCATCCCCAGTACCTGAGACCAACAAGCTGAAATACCTTATACTGTGTTTATTTTTAATATATTTTATCTAATCACAGCCAGATATCTGAGGTATACAGAGACAACAAGGTGTCCCTAATTGGTGGACGTGTGTGTGTGTGTGTGTGTGTGTGTGTGTGTGTGTGTGTGTGTGTGTGTGTGTGTGTGTGTGGGGGGGATAGACTTGCACATCTGACATTGACAAACTGAAGACCGCTACTGTTGAATTTTTTATACTTTTATTTATTTATTTGTTTTATTTACTTATTCATTGGATCTCAAGCAGAATTCTGTGGCATATAGAGTCAATAAAGTAGCTTAAATGAATGGGCACATTTGTATGCATGTGCGTGTGTGTGGGGGGGTATGTGTGTATGCATGCACACATGTCTGTGTGTGTGTGTGTGCATGAGCATGCATAGGGGTTGTAGTGGATTGTACTGTATTCATCTGACTGCAGTGCATGGAATTATATTATAGTGGTCATTATTAATGCACTTGTTCATTTAGTCTTTTGATTACAATCAAACATCTGAGGCATACACAGACATTAAAGTGGTAAAATGACATATAATTTGTTCTATTTGAGCACATGCTCCTACAAAATGTCTACATTATGTCTCCTGCTCTTTCTTTGCACATGAATTACTATTTTGTCAACTTTGAACATTAAACATTGTACAAGTGTTATTTCTTCTTTGAATGTTGAATGAAAAAAAAATCTCTTTTTACTTATGATTTTTAGAAAAAATATATGAAAGAATAGCCCTTTTGAGCTATTTGAGCTGAGCTGAAACACCAAGCAGTAGTAGTAAGAAATATTTGGAAAATAAAATGCCTAACAGTAGTAAAAAATCTTGTTGTGATCAAAATTTCTTCACTTTTGCAAATAAAAACAACTTTGCAGTCTTTGTACCAAAACAACAAATCTTGTTGTGATTAAAAATAGCTTCACTTCTAAGTAGCAAAAACCAAATCTTTAATGGGTGAAACTTATATAAATTACCAGATAAGTGCTGTGTTTATATAAAGCAACTAGAAATAAATCTTGTATTTTATACATATTTCAAAAACAAAGACAAAATTATTCTATTTAATTCTGTAGAAATGTAAACATACAATTGTGATTAGCTAAAACCCGAATAACTCTTAGAATACATGTTAGAACATAGGTGGTATTAATATTCCAATGGTTGTCTTACATCCAGCTTCTGTGTGATTGAATGGAGTGTTTGCAGCCAGGAAATTCAACAGTAAAACTTGAATGGAAGACGTTTGGAAAAACGGTCAGCTAAAAGTCATATAAATGCACTAATGATGGTATAGTAATTGGGGTCTATGTGTTTGGTGGTTTTTATAGATACATAAATGTGTACTATTAGGTGTTAACCATCTAATCAACTATGAAGGGTAACTTGTATGAAACACATACTACATTATCCATTGTCTGTGTGAATGGATAGAGACACTTTATGCAGGAAATCAGGAAGTAAAATCTGACTGGGTGAAAATAGAAATACTGGTCTATTATGGGTCTTATAACAAACAGCAGTGAAAACTTCATAATTTGTGTTATTTGTGAATGGCAGTTTTCATAGAAAGCAGATGTTGTTCTTGTTGGTGTCCAGCAGATTATCAGTTAATTAACAGTATTTTTTTAAATAAATAGGAGAATTTAAATAATAAGGAAAGCTACCCCACTTAAAATGTCTTTTCAATAATGGTGGACTTTGTTCAGTTGCTAGTATCTTTCTTGTTTGAAAAATGCACAATTTAGATGTACAGCTGCATATGCTTGCCCACATATGTGTTATTTTGACCTTTCTTTGAATTATTCATCAGTACTTGTGAAAATAATCAGACCGCGGTGGTGGTGCTGCGGTAGCGTTGTCACCTCACAGTAAGACGTTGTCTGGTTCGATTTTCATCTAGAGTGTCTTCTGCGTGTAGACATGCGTGAATGGGCATACCTTCGTTGAAGGTTGTGCGTCAGGCCTGGTAAGCCGGTATGTAAAAACCAACTGCCAATCATTAGCAGACTGGAGTTCCGCTGTGGCAACCCCTAACCGGGAAAAGCCGAAAGACACAAACAAACTTGTGAAAATAATCAATGAATGAACAAATTCTACATGGCATAAAATGTGCAACTGTCATGTTCAGGTGGGAAAATAACTTTCTCAATATACATATACAGATATATCTATATCTATATGTCTATATGTCTACTTCCTACCTAGATCTTAGTTTCTCCTAGTTCCTCCCCCCCCCAGTTCCCCTTCTTCAACCTCAGTCAGTCCTTAGCTCCCCTCCCTCTTCCTCTTATCTCCCCCCTCCCCCGACTAAACCCTTTACTTCCCTTAAGTGCTCTCATCCCTCTACCCTCTTGTCTGCCTAATCTCACATTTGAATCTTTTTGCCTTTTTCCTTAAGATGTTCTTCTGGACTCCTTCATAAAACGAACATTACTCTACCTCTTCTCCTGCTATCTTCCTCCTGACCTCTCTTCTCCCTCAAACTATTTCCTTCTCCCTCACCTCTCCTTTGCTTTCCTGCTCTTGCACTCAAACTCATTCTATATTTTCCTTTTATTTCCTACTTCACTTATCATTACAGTAGCATAAAAACAAAATTCTCATACTGCCTACTGTACTTCATTGTTGAAAATATGTCAAAATACTTTGCAATTAGAACTCTGAGTGTTGTTGTATATAATGTATTAATTTTCTGTCTCTTTGCTGTTTTTTTTGTGTGCAATGTATTATCTTCAATGTATACTTGTGTTTTTGTGTACAATGTATTATTACAATGTATTCACATGGAGCTTTTCTCCCCGGGCCTCCGCTGAAAATGGGCTTCCGAGCCCAGTGGACTTCCCCGGTTATCAAACTGGAAATAAATAAATAAATAAATAAATATCTCTCTCTCTCTCTCTCTCTCTCTATATATATATATATATATATATATATATATATATATATATATATATATATCTTAACCAGGGCATTGTGAGGCCACTATCTTAACCAGTAAGCCAATGTCTGCCAACTATTCAGCATGCCTCGTTTCTTTTTTCATAGTTCAGTAGTGTTTCTTTCTACTGGCTGGCAAATGGATAGAGGGACTGCATGTTTGTATGTATGTGTGTGTGTGTGTGTGTGTGTGTGTGTGTGTGTGTGTGTGTGTGTGTGTGTGTGTGTGTGTGTTTGCACATATGCTTGGCTGCCAAATGACAGCTGTTAATGTATTCATAATGATTACATGTCTAAGTGTAACTTTTTTGCTACCTAATTAAGAATGGCTTCTAATATCAGAAATAGTAACTCCCATCTTCCAAAATGAAAAAGAGATGTGAAACTAAATTATTTTTTCCTGTTTGTTTCTTCTAACCATCATCATCATCATCATCACATACATGTACATACAGGCACACACATGTGCACACACACACACACACACACACACACACACACACACACACACACACACACACACACACACACACACACATGCCCATGCATGTGCACAGATTGTCTAAAATGTTTTATTTAGTTCACAGTCTCAGTAAGGCATTAGGACAAACATTATATTACATAAACTTTGTTTCATCACAATAACACAAATTTTAAAATCAGGTCTAGTGTAATTATAGAGGTAACCGCCACCATTATTTACCTACTATTATATAAGCAAACAATGGGAAACAACTCTATGGCTTGTAAAAGCAAATCATATTGGTTTCAGATGCAACCCTTAAATAACACTCTGCACTGTCTGTATAAATGTGTAGAAGGACAGTGCTATTATCAGTTGCTAATATATTACAATGCACAGCATCTAATTAAGATGAGCAGCTACCTGGTACATATCAAATAGCTTAAACACTTGTAAGAACTCCAAGTGTTCATACACTAAATGTACTTTGCTCAAGACTGCAATCACACAGGGAAATGCATTTCTAGCTGCTGTTTAGGGAATCTGGATGCCATGTCCCAGATCAGTAAGTGGGTTTACATAAACGTGTTTAGGTTTACCTTGCAGGTACATTTTTTAAGCTAGTTTTTATAATGCTAGGGCCATTAGTAGTGAAACAGATTTTTTTTTAAATAATGCAGGATCTGTAGGTCTAGGAAGAAATGAAGCCAGATAAATGTGAGTAAGTTATTGAACCAAAACTTAAAAAACTGCTTCTGAAGAATGCTAAATGATATACAAATTTATTTGTGGATTGCATTTATAGTAACTAATATTCCTGATCTAAGTACATTGTGCCCATGTCTGCAATGATAATTGGAAGTATTCCTGGAGTTGGCAGTTCAGGAATTCTGCCGTTCTATGTCACAGATTCTGGATATATTTAAGAAATCATATGTAAAACAGTTTGTCTCTACAAATGGGGATGTAATTTAGGCAGCGACTTCCGAGTAACTTTTGATTCTGAAATTAAATTATTTTATGTTGAAAAAATATTATTCAAACTGGACCCAAGCAAAGCACAGAAAGGAGTCATAATTAATAATAATGACCCAAGAACACCTCAAAGTGAATTTACAGTGCCATTATATCTGTTATTCACTAAGTCATTTAAGTATGGTGGAGACATGCAATATTTAAACCTATCTTTAGAGGAGGAGAATGTGGACAAACCAAGAGTAATATAGACCAATAATCTACTTTCTTGTTGTCACAAAGTAGATAGTGAAGGTTATTTTGGTTAAATTAAGTCAGAATTGGAAGGACTGGGACTTGAAACCATATATCAGCATGCATATGCTAAAATTAGGACTATTACTATCTGTAACAGGATTATCCTTAATAATATAGTAACAGCTATAAATAATAAACTATGTTGCAATGTAACTTATGTACCCATATCTCCAGCTTATGATAGGGTCATTCACAAAACACTGATTAATAAAACAACTAGGTATTAATCTAATCATGATAAAATGGATAGCTGCATGGCGTACACATAGGATGTGGCAATTATCATACAATAATTAAGATAGGTAAAAATTTAGGTTACAGTCAGGGTGTCTAGCAGAATTCTGTCTCAGGGCCATGCTTATATAGATTGTATTCTTCTGATTTATCTTTTTCATCTCTACAGTCTGTATGCAGGTGACTTGAAAATGGGTAAGCTAAATACATGTATTAGCAAAAGAACTTGACAAAAATGGACTAGCTGGCTAAAGGAGAATAATACGCCAATAAATAAATCAAAAACTAAGCATATGAGATTGGGGAGCCATAGAGTGAAGGGTGAATATTTAGTATAGCACACAGTGATTGGAATTATGAATTCATTTAAGGACCTATATGGGTGGATCCAGCTTTGAGTTTTTCTGATCATATCAACTAATTAGTTAACGATACTTATATAACTTAGGTTGTATAAAAAGATCTATAAAGTCTAAGAAATCAGAAATTATGCTATCATTGTTTGTAATTTATATTAGATCCAAACTAGAATGTAGAATAATAATATGGAAACCTTTTAAGAAAACTAGTATCAGTAAATTGGAATGAATACAATGGAAATATACTAAGGCCATCAATGGATATGAACCTTTATTGTATTTTTTTATTTGTCCTTTGTTGACCATTTTAGTCCCACTAGGCTATTGACTTTTTTCATGAGGAGACCTAAGGTGGTATTCACTCTACTAGGGAAAATTTGGCTGGCCATCAGAGAACTTCCCCTTTCCTTTCCGATTGGTGCCTTGGAATCTCTTACGTCTACCCAAGCAGATTAGACCTCAGTTTAACATCTCATCTAAAGGCTGTCACAATGAAAAGTACAACAATTCCCTAATGCTGCATTGCACTCAGTAGTATGAAAGTTAATCCAATCATCTGAAATGGCAATAGATCACACAGCCTTCTGGTCTTTGAGCACCAAAGATGAATATGCTACCTGTTGACCCCCCCCCCATTAAGTTAACTTATTATGAAAGATTCAGATATTTGTACCTGCACAGTGTTTCCTATAGATATTTAGGAGGAAACCCTATTCAGATGTATAGGGCACTTAGAGACTAAGAATGCTTGGGGTTATAAAAGATTAATTGAGAAAAACTGGGCAAACTGTGTAGGAGATTATATAGGAATGAGAGATGCACTTCTTGGTTCTAACTGATGCCTGGAATAGTCTACTAAGTTATATTAAAGCAAACAATAGTTTACATGCTTTTAAGATTAACTTGGATACTTTTTACATAGATGTCTGTCTTTGTATATTGTAAGGCTAGAATGGCATGATTGCTTGTGCCTGAAACATTTGTACATATGTATGCACAAATCATGGATGACTGTACTCTTAAGATCTTACTTTATAATACTGTGCTTGCTGCCACAATGTCAAAAATCTTTAGGTGGCAAACAAGTGCATCCTCTGCTTCTAGTAACTGCACTACTTTTGGGAGGCTGATGGAGTGTCATGATGACATTTGCCAAAAATGTTATCATAGTTCAACCAAATGTGATAATTTAAGGTAAGCAGAGTAGTGCTCAAATTACTGAATGGCATTACCTGATTTGATAAGCTCTTCACGAATATAAGATATTTTAGCCAGAAGAAGGAGACAGCTTCTACTGTATTTCTAAGCAAACTCTTTGGGAGAGTGTGCAGTTTTTTGCAACAATAAACAAGCTTAACTGCAACATATACATATAATTCCATTTTCAAAACACAAACAACTTGGTGTGGCTACAGAGTTACCATCTCTGCAATTTGAATTGCATACATACCCAAATTTACTGACAGAGTTTGTGTGTGTCTATTTTCTATGTGCACAAACAACGGTCTAGTTAAGTGCTTTCATTTGACTTTTGTGGTAT